>NW_021849121.1:781996-790571 GCF_003651465.1 Formica exsecta | reverse complement strand
GTCATTGGGTCCGTTTTGTAACGTTTTATTATCATGTCCAATACTTTAAAGTGATATATCTCGAAAACTATTGGTCGGAAATTTTTTTTACTATTTTGCCCGTGTTCCTCATCGGAAATGTCTTCAGAAACGACCTTTCAAATAGGGGGCCAAAGTTATCGTAATCGTGCCCAAAGTAGTTGTATGCTATTAACATTATTATATTTGTTCTATCTAGAAAAAAGTTCTTTAATTGAATTTTTGAGAAAAATAATTTATCATAACTTTAGAAAATTTGTCATTGTTAGATCGACGAAACATTTAACCAAACCTTATTAGGATCGAAGATTATCCGTTATTTAAAATGAGGTCGGCAACGAATTGTGAAATCAAATAAGGAATTTTCCTTTGTGATTATATAGGAAAAAGCGACTGTTCTTTCTCTTTTCTTATTGACCTTTCTTTCTCTGTAAATAATTCTTTCTCTTGCGAAATTTATTTTGCTTTTGTTTAACAAAAAAATTGTTTCCTTTTTTTTTAATATAAAGTTGGAATTTTGAAAGAAGTAATTTTTTTATTAATCAAAGTAGTTGTACGCTACTAACTTGATTACATTTGGTCTATCGAGAAAAAATTTTTTCTTTAATGTCTTTAATTGAATATTTAAGAAAAATAATTTAATATAACTTTAGAAAATTTAGTTACTTTATTTGAAACAGAATTTAATGGAAAGAAAACAGGAATATTTTGCATCACAATCTTTAATAAAGAACAAAATTGAAAAGATTTTAATAAAATCTCGTTGTTACGGATGTTTAACGCGTTTGTTGGCGCGATGCGCTCAACTGCCACTTAAGTGTCATTGTCTATCGTCCTGTATATACAACATGTTTATCGTTGTAAACGCAATAAAGAAGCGAAAGAGCTGTATCGATTAACATGTTGAACTGCCATGATTGTGCCGATTGGAGAGACGCGATTCGATTCGATAGACCAGCAAAATTCCAATATCGTACGTAAAGAATTCGTTTCCTACGCGCCACTTCGGTGGCCCATAAAAAGAAACGTGCTTTCCGTCGAAACCCACTTACTTTCAAATGTTGCCTGTAGCTCTTGGAATTCCGTGATCTTATATTTTATTGCATACCTCGTTCTATCGGTCAGATGTACTGCGAGCTTTTAGGGCGTTTCAAGTAGGGCAAGTAAATTTTCAGAATTTTCACGTTTTCATACTCTTGCTATTTTATTAAATGTTTAACGGTAATTTTTTTTTATGTCGAGTTTTGTGCATACGTTGGAAAATAAATTATAAATTCGATATCTTGTAAAAAAAAGTGATGTGAAATGCAGTAAAGCTCTGTGAAATTGTTTCGAATACCGATGGAATTTACTGTTATGTCGAAGTTTATTGATTGCCAGAAAAATTATAAACAATGCGGAAAGTTCAAACCAAATGTATACATATATACGAGAGCGTGATACTGACAAGATTAAATATAGTATTGAAGAAAGACACATATTTATCCGGCACATCGCTCAACATTAATTTTACCAGCTTTGCGCGATGAAAAATGTCAGCTTATCTCGCGATCGAGTGCATCCATTACTCGCAAAAAGAGGCACGTGCCGATGTATTTACAAGAGAGATAGAACAAAAGAGCGAGAGAGAGAGAAGAGGAAGCGTGCAAAATTGTCGTGACACCGTCGGCACGCCAAGGCTTGGTGACCCGCAAACAGCGGGACGCACTCCATTCTACAAAAGCCGTCCATCAAGCATCAATAATGTAGAAGGGTCGTAGTGTGGCCTTGTGAGCATATATCGACCCGTTCGCAAATATCGATTACTTGCGGCAGCGACCGGCAAGATGCTGGCAGTACGCTATACGTAATTTTTTACCATCGCATACACACACATAGTAAGAGCCATTATCAATGGTATGAAAGAACTCATCAAACGAGCACAATTCATTCTATAGTCTCGAGCCTCGTTACAATCATATAAGGAATCTTCTCGAAGATAGATTTTTTGTATCCAATTTTATAAATTTACTTAGCAGAAGCTTGTAATATGCAAACAATCCTTATACGTTATTTGATACATTATTTGATTTTATAACTTGAAAAGTTCTTAGAGTCCATTCAATAAATTTCAGTATGTACAAGACTATTTTATTCAATTAATTGATTTATTAATTGAATAAAATAATCTGAAAACAAAAGAAAAAAAAATACATATAATATTATATAATCAAATGATTGTTGTTTATATAATAGATATATTTCCCTAGAGACTGAGCCATATTGTATTTTGGCTAAAGATCGTAAAGTTTTTGCGAGATAATATAAGAGTTTTTTAAATTCAATAGTTTTCTCTTCAGTCATAGTGCAAGTGAAAAAAGGATGCACCGAAATATACAAACAACTTGCTAATGTACTCTTCTCTACATATGACGTTCATATGACGTTTTTTTTTTCATCAATTAAACCATAAAGATTCAAATGCGTTAGGACGTATATATGGATCGTACGAAAAATCGGAAAGCTGCTTACGTCGCCATGCCATTTCAATTTATATTGCTACTGAAGCATAAACATTGTTAATTTCGAATGGACCTCCAATCGATTTTTACGGATATCATATTTGCCGCTCACTTCATTGTTTGATATATAGAATATTTTAGAATCACACACATTAAATACGTTTTCACCAATAGATATAACAAGATATTATAAGTAAAGTCTTTTTGTCAATATAATCTTTAAGATAAAAGCCTCTTTAAGAAAGAACATTATATACATATACGTCACATATATATTGTATATAGAATCTTAACGTAAAAAAAGAGATATGTGTAAGCTGCACGCTGCGAGGCAAAGCTTATGTCAAAAATAAAATTTAAACGAGTCAACATTTTAATAAAATTTAATAAATAAAATAAATAAAATTTAAAATGCCAACATTTAAAAGCAATATATACAATAAAGTGCGGTATCTAAAAGAGTACATTTAAATATTTTAATTTTTGTTATAAATAGAAAATATTGTTAAAAATAAAGATGTATTTGTTGGAGGAATAAGTATGAAAAATGGAAAAACATTTGAATTATATAACTTTATCATTGATAATATTTCTGTTACTTCAAAAGCGGTAGAGATATTTAGCTGCATTTTATTAACCTTATTTAAAACATTTAAAACATAACAAATTTAATTTAATATGACAGCATTATTTGAAGCATAGTTTTGTAGAACGATAAGTGCAATGTGTACACAATGTATACGTATTGTGTGTGTATGTGTACATAACGTATACGTATTATATTGTATATGATAAAAGAAGAGTAGAAAATTAAAATAAATGAAAAATATCAAGACACTACGTAGACTACGTAGAGTTATAAAAAATATAAAGAGTAATACATATTTTTTAAACAATTCTATCGACGGAGTTTCTGAATTATGAGTAAATTATAAATTGAAACAAAAGAGCTTTTCGCACGAATAAATAAATAGCAAAATTATAATTTTTAATTAATATGTGTATTTTTAAATACACATACATTTTTAATTAATACGTATGTATTGTGTGTATTAATACGTATTTTTAAAAAATTTTAATTGAAGGCTTAATTACAAAAGCATATAATGTTAAAAATAATCTGGGTGTTGCAATAAATTAATTCAATAATGATTTTGTTCAATATTTTTGCGATAAATTGGTCAAAGAGTGTGTCATTAAAGATAAGATTGTATTGTATATTGTAAAATATTCTTTGTCTCTTACTGTTGTTCATGTATACACTATTGGAAAATATATCTTAAATTTAACATATATTGCATGCCGCAAACGGTCCACACAAATTTTTGTGTTAATTTAACATAATGAATATGTTGAATGATGACACTAATATTATGTTAATATTTCAACACAAAATAAATGCAAACTTTATAGTAATTTGAAATAAATTTGGTGTAAAATCAACATTTTTTTAATGATAAAATTAACTTGGAAAAATGTTATTGACGGTCTGTAGTCACTCTCACTTCTATTGTAAAATAGAATCAAATTTTTTTTGTTGATTTTGACAGATAAATCCTGTCACCAATAATACGGAACATATTTATAGCGTAAAATTATTAAAAATATACGCAGTATTATAAAAAATATATCGTGTTATTTTTACACTTTTTTTCAGTTGTTTTAATAATTTATCATTTGAGTTCAATTAGCAATAACAATATGATAAATTAACCCATTTTTGCGTTAAATATTTAACGTAAGAATTTTAACCGGCATATTTTTTAACAAGGAAACACAAATTTTCCTACAGTATATGCATAGAAAAATACACATCTGTTAGAAATAGAAAGTGCACTCGCCAGTCTGTGACAGACAAGAGTCAAAAAAGAAAAATATCGCCGATTTTAAATCTCAGGAATCAAGTTGTCGAGTAAGCTTGCCCTGAAAAATGGTGAATTGAAATTGCCGAGAGCATCGAAGTATAAGGGCAGAACATCACTCCACTTACATTTTCTCTCTCGTTTGTCAGTACTTTACCCTTATTTGTTTCTTTCCTGTTATTCTTTTTGTTTTCTTTCCTCTCTCTCCTCCTCTCTCTCTCCTCTTCCTCCTCTCTCTCTCTCTCTCTCTATCTATCTATCTATCTATCTATCTATCTATCTCTATCCTTTCCTACTGTTTATTCTTTTTCTCAATTTTTCTCTTTTTCCTTATTTCACTCTCTCTCTCTTTCTTTCTCCCCACTTTCATTCGGTCGCTCGCTCCATTCTATAGCGGGTGTCTATCGATCGTGCCGGCTCTATAAATAGACTCGCGGGACATCGACGGTATTTAGCATTTCGCAATGAACTACTTGCACCGGCTGTGTGTAGCCTGCACATATATGACGAGTGGATGACACGATGTCTCTCGTGCTCTCCTGCAGGGAAAAGGTGACGGCCGCGTGGGACATCGTGTAAACGCGATTGATGCCCTCTTACATGACGTTTGTCGTCCTACGCCGAGAATTCCGTCCCGACAATGCATTTCTTTATGACTGACATGTTGACGAATAGCAAACGATATGACGATATTAAGTTCCAATGCAAAATTGTGGATTACGGCTTATCTTACAGTAGAAACTTCAAACTACGAACAATGATTATTATTGACTATAACAATAATAAAAATAAAGGATATGATTAATATATAATGTTAATTACATTTTCATTCAAATTTAACAAATAAGTAATTAATTAAATTTCTTTTCTTTTCTTTGTTTCTATTTTTGTATTATTTTTGCTCGTAAAGAGTAATTAAGATCGAATTACAAACAAAATAATTTTGTCTAATTCTAGTGATATTAAAAATTTTGTTAAAAAAGTGAAATTTTGATTTTTAATTCTATAAATTATTCTTCAGCAGTGATCGCGTATCGAAATTATATCACGAAAAGGTTCTTCAGAAACTTTCAGAAAGTTGTCAATAAAAACTCTGTTCATACAATTTACATGATTTATCTAGTTTATAAAATGACCGACTTCATTAATTTTAAACTGACAAAAACTTTTCGCTTTTGATGAATTACGGATTATGTTTCTGAGAAGACTTTAATATTCATAGAGATGCAAAGAGTGATTTTCCTGTATAATTCAACCGTCAAATCTTTCCCTCGACTATCTTCGCATTTTGTTCGCGTCCTTCTGTCGTTTCCATAATTTTCTTCGTAATGGCCGATTTATCCCAGTTTTTAAAGGGCTGACTGCTCTGCTTTCATCTTATACGCCGCGCTACAAATTTATCTGGATTACTGATTTATTACCGCCTCGTTACACCGGGATATTAATCAAGCTGTTGCCTTAAGCAAACGATACATTACGATCGTACTAGAGAAGAGAGTTACGGATAATTTTCATCTAATATTTTATTATATGTATAATTTAATTAAAAATGATTGCGAAATGCGTGCAACTTTATAAGAAAGTTGCAATTAAATGTAAGAAAATTTTAAAATATGTGCATATTACAATTTTTTTAGTTGTTTTATAATTTAATATTTAAGTTCAATTAACACAACAGCAATACGTTAAATTAATACATGAATGTGTTAAATATTTAACACAAAAATTTTAACCGACATATTTTTTAACAAGAAAACAAATTTGCAACACAGCAGTATATATTAACATATATTTTTAAAAAGATAATGGCAGAATTCAACGGATTTGCGAAGAATCGTTGCAGACACACGGGTGTTATATGGGTGAAAGTTCGCGCAAACGGAAGTGGAAACAGGACGTGGAAACTTCGTAGAGATACATATGAAGCGTAGGCGACACGATCGAACTCATCGCGATTAAGGCCGGAATCTTTTTTCGGGAGCACGGGACTGGAAACTTTGCGTTGATATGGTTCGCCCGCATTCTGCAAAGGACATATTTGATAATGTCAGGCTCAGTTGGCTCTTCGAAATTCGCGGCATTAATTAACGACGACACAAGTTTCACAGTCTCGCAGGAAAGTTACTTTGAACTTAGTTTAGATTTATTTTCCACACTATTATCGCTTCTTCAACGTAAGATAATTTTGAAATTGGCAGAACAAAATAAGATAATATATATCTCGTTATATATGATGAAAACAGGATTTTTTAGATTACGAAATCATTTTGTATTCATAATGCGCAGTGTGATATTTGTTTGATCTAGAAGGATAAAAATTGTCTACTTTTTTAATTTAAATAGAAATAAAATTTATTTTAATTAAATAAATTATTCTGGAATTTCAGATTTAAAAGATTTCAGAAACACAAATATACTGCTACAAATTAAAATTGTGTCTTAAAAATACATACTCGCGATTTTTTTATACATTCTGTATAAAAAATGTCTATGATACAATATAATCTCTCGTTGAGTACTTGCGTCCGGCACGTTCGTGCGTATATCTTTTTATCCCTCCTACAAATCGTGACTTGAATATCCGTATTGATATTGGTATCAAGAGATTCTGCCTGGAACCATTTTACCTTTTATATAAATAATAGACAAATAGGATGACTCGAAATTTTTATCTATATATGTATATATTTTTATCATTTAAAATATATGATAGAAGAATATATAGGAGGAAAGTAGGGTAAAACCGGGTACTTTTTTGAATTTGTCTTCCTACAAAAAAATCAGAGAGTAAAAAAAATTTTGCTGACCATTAGTAGTATTTAGTGGATCTTAAACTATGAGAAAATGCGGCTAGTTGCTAAAAAAAAAATTTTTTTACCAAGGATAACAAGATTTTGTAGAGGAGTCAAAATACCCGGTTTTGCCCTACCAATAGGATAATTTTTAATAGTTTTTTAATGGTTTTTTTTCTGGGTGGTAGTTTTTGTTTTCAACTGCTTTTTGTAGGGAGGCAAAGTCAGGATAACAGTTCTTCTTCTTTTTATTACATGAGATGTGTAGGTATTCGGTTTTGCCCCAATACAAAAAAAGTAACAAACACGGCGGTTGTATATTTCGGCGTACAAAGTGACAATCAAAACTAGTGTAGATATATTCTCTAATATGTACAGAATGTGCAATGCTGCATTTACCGAAGCAGATGCTCTGTATAGAAAAAGTCCATAACGACTCGATTGTTGTCCCGATATCAATCTTTTTTGGCCCGAAAATGTTGAACTTTTCTTAAAAAAGAAATATCGTGTGAACGTGGGCACGGTTAATTTCAAAATAATGATAGCATCAATCTATAATTAATAACACTAATTAGCAAAAGATAGTAGCACTTATCACGAAGAAACAGAGGTATCCGGTTTGACCCGCCTAACCCGGTTTTACCATACTTTTCCCTATATATATATACACGGTGTCCCGCAACGTGATGTCCACACTGAAACTGTGTATTCTTTGTGTCATTCTAAGTCAAAAAGTCTTAATACACATATGCCCTAAAGTCGCTTGTTTCGAAGTTATAGCGAAAAAACAAAATTGACGCGTGCAGGATAATCATTTGGTTGAAGAGCTTGAACATTCATAAAATGAAATGGGTATAAATCATAATCACGCAGTATTTTCCAAATTGTCGTTTTAGAGCCGTTAGTTTGCGCCGAAAGTCTTCTGATACTAATAGTAGGAGTTCTGTCCACCGTTGCTAGTATCGCATCCTCGACTTGACGATGTCGCCTTAATGGTCTCTCAAGATTTTTATTTGGGACCTTACCAGTAAATTTAATGCTTCGGTGGACATTGCTAAAAACTTTTCGATTTGGTACTTTGCTGATTAGGAAACCGTCAGTGATATTCTGTTACTGCTGCACGTGCGTTACCATTACAGAAACCATAAATAAAATGAATATCGGCATATTCGTCAGAAAATGTACTCATGATTGGTAGGTAAGAGAAATTTCTAAGCTATGTTTATGCGATGTTTTCACTTAAAACAACAGTCAATTTATTAATATTATCTTGTGTGGCAAGTGTGGAAAACAATGAATTATGTCGAGTATGAAATTGCCGCATTCGCTTCAGCTCATGCGGCAACTTCATGCGCGACGTAGTTCGTTGTCTCAGCACATGCCATACATACAATATTTTTTG
>NW_021849121.1:780616-781245 GCF_003651465.1 Formica exsecta | reverse complement strand
CTGTTTCCGAACGTACCGTAGTAGTGCGGAAATAACAGGCATTACAAAAAATATTGTATGTATGGCATGTGCGGAAGACAACGAACTACGTCGCGCATGAAGTTGCCGCATGAGCTGAAGCGAATGCGGCAACTTCATACTCGACATAATTCATTATTTTCCACACTTGCCACACAAGATAATATTAATAAATTGATTGTTGTTTTAAGTGAAAACATCGCATAAACATAGCTTAGAAATTTCTCTTACCTACCAATCATAAGTACATTTTCCAATGAAGAATATGCCAATATTCATTTTTTTTTCTTTTTTTTTTTAATCTCTAGTCTATGCGGATAAGCCAGTCAATCGGCAGCAGTTATTAAATAAAATAACAGACGCTTGTAATAATATACGTAACGATGCGGAACTTCTTTTGCGTTCTACAACATCAATAATTCAAAGAGCAGAAGTGTGTGTAGACCAAAATGGTGGTCACTTTGAACAATTTATAAAGTAGTTTATAAAGTAAATTATTGTTTAATTATCGTTTAATTATTGTTTAATTATCAATAAATAATATTATCTTTAATAAATAATATTGTTCTTATTTTATGCAATTTTGTTTTTTCGCTATAACTTTGAAACAA
>NW_021849121.1:732461-780413 GCF_003651465.1 Formica exsecta | reverse complement strand
GAGTACATTTTCCAATGAAGAATATGCCGATATTCATTTTATTTATGGTTTCTGTAATGGTAACGCACGTGCAGCAGTAACAGAATATCACCGACGGTTTCCTAATCGCAGAGTACCAGATCGAAGAGTTTTTAGCAATGTCCACCGAAGCATTAAATTTACTGGTAAGGTCCCAAATAAAAATCTTGAGAGACCATTAAGGCGACATCGTCAAGTCGAGGATGCGATACTAGCAACGGTGGACAGAACTCCTACTATTAGTATCAGAAGACTTTTACAAGAAGTAAATTATTGTTTAATTATCGTTTAATTATTGTTTAATTATCAATAAATAATATTATCTTTAATAAATAATATTGTTCTTATTTTATGCAATTTTGTTTTTTCGCTATAACTTTGAAACAATCGACTTTAGGGCATATGTGTATTAAGACTTTTTGACTTAGAATGACAATACACAGTTTCAGTGTGGACATCATGTTGCGGGACACCTTGTATATAGATAAAAATTTTGAGTCATCTTGTCAACGACACACGCCATCAATTCGTCTATTATTTATATGAAAGATGAAGTGGTTCCAGGCAAAATCTCTTGAAACTAATATCAATGCGGATATTCAAGTCACGATTTGTACGAGGGATAGAAATATATATGCGCAAACGTGCCGGACGCAAGTGCACGACTGGAGATTATATTGTATTAGAGACAGAACATAAAAAAAAAACATTCTACACTCGAGAAAAATACATCCAGATATTGTATAACAAAAAAGTTGTTTCTAAAAAAATTTTTTGCGTGCGTGCTTGCATGCAAATGTAGGTATATTATTTAATTATATATATTAATTTTATGTGACATAAAAATTAAAAATTAAATTGTTTAAAATGATTGGACTCTACAAAATACAATATAAAAGAACTATCTAAGAAAATGACCGTATCAAGGCTTCATGCACACTGTACTGTAACACAGTACATTTTACTATATACCACAAGGTATCGTACAGTAAACTTTCGGTAACATGCTCTGTAAACATATGTATAATACGTGCATAAATCTTATGACATCAATTAGCCCAATCGTATGTTATTAATCGCTGTTTATAAATTATACATCTGATATTTCGCGTAATAATATTCTATATATAATATCTTTATTCTAAGTTTTACGAGAAAAATGTCGGTCTGCGAATAATTACTTTATCAAATTTGGCGTCTCTGTCAGATCTTTTGAAGCTCGATACCCATCAAGAAATTATCTGGGCTAGAAGACGCGGGTAATCCTCTTTTCCTATTGATTGGCATACAGCTCGTTGCCGTGGTTACCAAAAGGTTACTACAATCCTTTCATCAGGAGCCATTTATTGGATGAACATTACCTTCCCTGAGCTCATAAGCTAGCGATATTAGAAAAAACTGAAAACAGCGTTTGCAACTTACAACAGCGAGTCGCAATACCAAATGAATCGCTCGAATAGAGAGAGCAAATTTAAAGTTTCACATTCCACCAAATCCGACACAAAGCTTCATAGCCAATGTATTTTAAACGTATTTGAACAAATTGCGCGCGAACATGCAGAGCAATCCAACGAATACGGCATTTGCCGCCAAAATGCATTTATTTACACGCAACTTTGTTACATTTGTTGCGTCAACATCACATAATAGATTGTGTTGGATTTAATGGAATACAGGTTTTATTTCACGAGCTAAAGTGAACAACGATATTCATTCACATTAACAAGTTGCACTTGTTGTACAGCGGTACAGCGTTGCCGGCACGGATATGTGTGCTGGATGCTCCAAAAGTTCGATTATTCCCTAAACTATATTAGCTGTAGGTCGTTCGTCAGGAATACAAAATTAAATAAAAAAGTTTTGATTTTTAAACAATGTTGAAAATTTTAACCTTTAATCTCTTATGTGTAATAATGAACAGAAACGTTACAATTTATATTACAATTTATATCAAGGGCGTATATAATAAGAGTTACTTTTGTAGCTGTACAATAATAGCAAAAAGTTGTTAACTTTTTTTTTAATTTTGAAAGCTTTTTGCTATTATTGTACAGCCAAAAAAGTAACTCTTATTATATACGCTATTGTTTGGAAAAATAAAATAAATAAATCTGGATTATAAAAAGAATTGAAGTATCACAAAATAATACGGTTTAACATCTTCGTAAAAGAAAATAGTTGTAATTAATATTTTTCCTAGTTTATGACAATAACTTTTGATCGTAAATGCCTTCTGAGATCAATTGTAAGAAACAAAAAAACGAGTAATTTACAGGAAGATTTTTGTTTTTATTATAAGTATTTTGCTACAATTTTTAATAAATAACTTTTAAACGAGTAAGAGGATCTAAATCAAGTTTTGTCCAAATGTTTATTAGAGTTTTGTTAATACATGTGAAAATTTTTATTTTGCTGGCAATGTCTTTTTCTTTGTGAAATTTGTCAATTAAGTGCTACAATACGCGATTTTTCACAAGAATCAACACAAACTTTAAACTTAAATAATTTTTCAACCGTTAAAAGAATTATGCTCAGGTTTTGCAGAGATACTAAAAAAAAAAAAATAGTGGAACAATTTACAAAATTTTCATGCTTTTATCAATGATTTGATATATGACAAATCCTTATTGTAGATAAGTTAAATCACACATACACACAACAAACAACTTAATCTTTTTTATCCGAACAACTGCAGATATATACGATATTGCGATAAGATTATTACAAATTCCATTCCGCAAATGTGTATCTTCGAGTATTTTGGCAATATATATTATGTGGGAATTTCTTTAGAAAATTTAATTATTGATTTAATGTTTAGTTCTTATTTTTTATTTTTTAAAGGATATTTTTTAGGAGAAAATTATTTTTTAATTTTTATTATTTTTTTGGGTTATTTTTTAAAACTTTTTTATTACATATACGTTATGTGAGAATTTTTTTAGAGAACAAGAGATCTGAGGAGCTTCTCAAAAGTGTTTTTATGGAAATGGAAGACAGGAAGACAACAGTTTAAGGTGGAAATATAAAAAATTAAATCTTAGGTAATAAAAATTTTAATAAACATATTTAAGAGAGGGGAGACATATTAAGAAATATTTTCCATTAGAAAATTATTGCCAAGAAATTCTTTTTGCATATCATGAATTTTTATTTATTTACAATGCACATCTTAATATTATATGTCAGAACATGACAGATTTAATCATATACAAGAAATAACATAAAATAACAACATAATATTACAAAAATGCAATAAAATTAGCATTTTCGAAATATATGATAGCATATGTATATTTATATATTATGATCGAACTTATTATCACTCAGAACAATCCGCCAAAAAACGCATCTAATTTATTATGAAAAATAATACATCAATTCAAGATATACGCTCTCTATACAGATCCAATATATTCCTTTTTCTGAATCTCCGCAAAAGCATCTCTCTCCCCTGGGAACTTTCACAAATTTCTCTTTCTTCAGACATTAATAAATCATACAACTTCCAAATTAGTGCCCTTTCGTGTCGTTATATTCTGTATAAAATTTTAGAAGCGAACGATATTTTCTATCGAATATTAATGCCAAGGAAGTGGCTAACACGTCGTTATTGTTGATCCGGCTACAAGTACGGTTGAAATGTTTGTGCAGTTCGCTGCAAGTTTGCGCGCAAACATATCCCGCATCGGACGTGGGTACACACAGTAGCGACGTCATGCGTCGGACGAAGTGGGACGTCGAAATCAATCGAACAAGCGAATTATTGTCCGGACAATATGCGTGCATTCAAAAGCATTACGGTTCGCAAATAACGTTATCGTGCAGAGATCAGAGGGATCCGTTCTTATCAAGGTATAAAGACATTTCTATGTTTTGATATATACATAACTTTTTGTACGTGATATTCTATATTTATACATCTTCAATATTATATTTTCTCGTATCTTCTCGTTTTTTTCCTTTTTTTTTTATAAAACAAATTTCTTTGCTAAGACATGAAAACTATTTTCAGATTTTTATATATAAAAATATGTATAATATCTATGAAAAAAGATATAATTATATATTCTCTTTCGCGTGAAAATAAATTTCATCGAAAATGAATTTATTTATATAAATAAAATTCTATTTTATACTTTCTACAGGTATAAACTAAGACGCAAATTAATACAATACTAAAATCGATATGAGCAATTAAATTGCCTTTTAAATTATTATTTTATAACGAAATTCTTTTATATACTATTTAATTGAATATAATATATAATTTAGAAATATGAGTATGCGCTTAGCTATCTTTTATTTTAAATTTTAGAAGGCAATTTAAAAAAAGTCGACAGAGATTGGAATATTTTTTGATTAATAAAAGATGATATTAGTAACGCCGTCGAATTAATATTCTCGTAGATCGTAGAATTTTGCGATAGTTAAATAAGTTAAATATAATCGCGTTAGTTTCTGGTATATAGACTAGAAATTATTCACGGTAACGCGAGGGTCCGCGGGATTGCCTCCGGAATTACCTTCAAAGCTGATTTCAAGTTTCAAGCATCTTTCTTATTATATGGCTGCGAAGGTTTCCTTTGAGGGGACAAACACTGGCGATCGATATTTGTTTCAGATGTGAAAAAACATCCCTGGAGTTTGTGCGTGAGAAGTTGGAACGTTTGCAGTTCAGTTTTAAATGGCTGCTTCAGCTAGCGCACATTCTTCAAAACTAGTTTCTTGTTAGTTTTCCCCCCAACATTGCCTGGAGATTAAAATGTCTTTCCTCGGATTTATAAGGTATTTTCTTTTAAAAGGTCTATCCTTTCAGAGATTTCAAATAAACCGACGCTAAAAAATCATTCACGTGCCGGGGCGAACTATTCATATTCTCTTTGTGTTTAACAATTGAGTATTTACGAGGCAATGCGTTAAGCAAGAAAGAGTGAAGAAGGAAAGGTAAACGCAAATGCGGGTAGAAATTCAAATAAGGGCGGAATAAATGCGTCGCGTGCGCACCCGAATAATGGAAATAGCTAAGCTAGCTTGTGAATCGTTCGTACCGTGTCGTTTAATTTCGCATGGAGTCGCGTCGCTTCAATGATTAAACGTTTCGAGCCTGCGTTAGTATTTAAACGTACTTGTAACTTGTTATCTCCGCATTATTTTATTCTTATGCTGAAAAAAATAAACTAAACCCAAAAAATTTTTTTTGTAAAATGATTTTAAAAAAATTATTAATTTAAATACTTGCAAAGGAATTAGTTATTTCAAACAAGCAGCAAATACATTTGAATTAGAAAAATATAAGATAAAACCAAAGTATGTTTTTATTTACAAATAAAAAAGATTTGACTTTTATCTTTATTATATTAAATCACTTCCCACAAAAAAAAAATTTTTTAAATTTTTGGCTGCTTGTTTCAAAAACACAGGTTTTCTTTGTTTTAAATAATTGTTCCAGTAAATATTTTTTATATATTAAAATTTTAAATAACATATTTTAAAATATTTTAAAAATTATGATTTTTATTACATGTAACTAATAATTTGTTTAATATAACAAAACATTTTTGGAATCAAAGTATATATTTATTTAAGTAAAAAAAAATCAAAATTAACAAAGTATTTATTTGATTGAAAAAAATTTTATTTTTAATAAAGGAGCTAAATTTTTCTGCAAACTATAACAGGACTTCCATTATGTAATTTATATATGAACTAAAATTATGTATTAATAACAAGATAAATCAAAATTAATGAACTAGTTTACTTATTGGAAGCCAACAGTTCATTTGCTTACAAAACAGTTTTAAACAATATTATCGAAACCGTGATATAACTTAATAGAAAGCAATATAATTATTTGTGATTATAAATAAATTTTTAAACCTTTTTTTTTTATGTAAAGACTAAAGATCTCTGATATATGTCAATTCTTCTTGATATCTTTCTTCTACTTTAATTTACACAATTTAATGATATGAATAAAATATGCAATATATGGGAAGAAAACAAAAAGAATTTGTTTTACATATTCTCCTACGCAATATTTGTTTTGTATCTTTTTAAAAGAAAAAGAAAAAATATATTACTATACATATAATGTAATATTTTACAGTCTATTTCTTTCTCTTTCTTTCTTTTTTACATTTCTCTTTTTAACATAAAATAATATTATATAACACAAAATGTAAAAATTCTTTTACGTCATTTCACATATGTTTTGCTAATACACACATAGCACATAAAAGCATAAAAGTATATAATAGAAAACGTCATGTTGGACTCAGAGGCAGGATTCCTGTTTAAAAAAACAAAACAGATTTAACAGAAAAGAACAACAAACGGAACGTAACGGATTTGATTAATTTTCGAACCAGCTTTCGAACAAAAATTTTTCTCCACCCCAACATTGCCGCGCGTCCGTGGAGGAGATTATTAATTTCTTCAAGCGAGATTATTCCGAGGAGAATGGCGGGATTACAGCTGGGTAAAAGTGGCCGGCTCCTCTTGGTTTTGGGGCTGGCGCTCGCAACTGCGGGCATGCTCGAGACGGAAAGAGAAAGAAATAGCACATTCACGTGGAAACAAGAGAGAGAGGAACACATCTCTCGGGGGAATTCCGTAATCCGTGCGCCCCTAAGCGCGTGCAAAAGCGCCAGGCTACCCCTGCTCGGGGTTGCGGTGGGTGGCGGAACTACGAGGTGGCGGCCAAGGAGCCACAGTTGGTTGCGGGCTGTCGCCCTGAGAACAACGCGAGTGCTTCTGTGTCTCGGACGGCACGCGACCTCGTGATCGCGTGATCGTGGAAACGAATCTCGCTCATCGCGATCAAACAAATCGCGCCAGCGATCGAGTTTGCGATCCATCGGTCAGCTCCTCGCCAAGGTCGGTGCACTCGGGCAACGCAACGACATGACAGAACGCGCGATGTTGACGTATCCGTAGCACGTCGTCAGCTCCGATCTTTGATCAGATTCTAAATAGCTTCTAACATAGTTTGTGCAACGCGACGAAGGGGTTTTCGTACTCGCGTTTTAAACGCTCGGCGGCAAATCGCCGAGGAGGCGATATATCGACGAAATGGATGGTGGGAGGAACGAGGATTACGGCTACGTGATAATTGCTTGTTCCAGATGGGTGTAAATTGAATCGTGCAATTTTGTGCCTCTACTGTGTGCTTAAATATTAGTCCGATTATTCATTATCTCGGGGGGAGGGGGGGGGCGAGAGTTTCTCGGAGCGAGCTCGATCTGCGAGGAGATCGGAAAAGGTCGTTTCACGGATGACCCCGTGTCCGTGATGGAGCAAACGTACGGGTACTGGTAAAATCATTCGCGAACTTTAATACGTTAAATAATAATTGATTTATTTATAGAACTGACACAGACATTGGCAAAGAGGGATCTAGAAAAACAAGTGGTGGCGCTTCAGCCATGGTGGTGAAGGATAAGCGAGGTTAAAGGGGTCACTATATCGCGAACGAGGCACGAGAAAAAAAGAACCTTCCGCAAGCGGGACGATTCCTTTGAAACTGGGAAAGAACGAAATTGCCCTTTTTCTAACTTGTCAGCGAGTTCACTAGTGTACGTGTGTGACAGTTTCTGGACAATTTAAGTCATTCCAGAATTAATCGCTCTTTTTCAACGCAAGTAGCGCGATGTAAGGTAAAGAGACGGTCACGACGACGGATTACGGCGTGGGAGAAATAATTTCGTCATTAATACTCACGCGCGAACTGTCAAGTTGATCAATTTGGCACGAATCCCGCCTGATAGAGAGAGGTGAAGAAACTGAAAGCTGAAACGCGCGATTAATTCTTGTTCCTCATCTCGCGAGGCATCGTGAAAGGTCAAAAGGCACTCCCGACTTTCCCGTTGTTCGGCGACGACGATAATGCGTTCCGGTCTACGATTCGACAGGTTCATTGTCGCGTTCAAAACTTTATAATCGAGGGTACGGTATGTACACGTGTGAGAAACGTGTTCGCGCGATAGTGTCATCGCGACATGTCGGAGTTGGCGTCGAAGTTGTCGGATCTCTCTCGGCAATCTAGTCGTCGTCCTCCGCTATAACTCGCTCTTAGAGAGACGTTATGTTAGAAGAAGTGTGGTTGAAGTAAACATTGTTAACACCGTGGTCGTGTGTAGGTCGCGTCAAGTGTTTTCGTCAAAGGCTTCGGCTAAGTTCGAGGGAGGGATCAAGGTTTATGAACGGCGTGCGAATCTCTGTGCACACACATCGCTGATTCTCTGTGATTTTCAACGTTAACCTCAAGAGCAATAACGAAGCAATCATAATGTATATTAAGGAAAACGACATCCTTCCGCGATAAAGATCGTAAAAAATATTCTCGAAAATTAAGTAATCGTCGAAGATCTCTCTTTTCCCTTAAGAAAGAAATTGCGAAGAGTTTTGGGGCGAATAAATAATCGGCTGAGAGAAAGGAAAGAGAACAAGGATACCGCACATTTATACTTTGCACTCCTTTCGAGTAATTATTGGTCAGGAAATACTGCTTGCGCGGGCTTTCTCGCAAATTGTCGCTTGAAAGCGACGAGGACGGTCCATGAGCAGAAACGCCAGGTATCATCACGTAATTATCCTAGGAACAATTTAGGAAGACGAGGGACGAAGCCCCTTTGCAACGGGGCGCCAAGTGAGATAAGAGAGCGACAACGTCGTGTCTCGAGCGACAGGGAGATGAAGGGAAAAGAGCCCTCGTGCATTTGCAATGTAACGAGCCACGAAGGACACTGCCGTCGTGTTGTCGTGAAAATGGCAATAGGCCGAATACATTTCGCAATATCGCTCGACACACGTTTACCCGTGTTCGAGCGGAGATAGGAGAGACACTTGCCGAAAGAGAAAGAAGACTCGAGGGAGTCCCGGAAATCCATTATCATATTAGTCTGAATAAATACTCGGAGGATTTCCTTCTAGGTAAGATCGATCGCGAGACGTCCCAGCAGTCTACTCGACATCCATTTTCCGGAGGACCGAAACTGCGGATATTTTGATTCTCTCACCCTCTCCCGGTTGTCTATCTCTCTTGTCTTTCTCTCTCTCGCTCTCTTTCCCCAATATTGTCTTTCCCCCTTGCCCTTTGTCTCTATGTCTCGAATATCCATGTTCTCTGGGCCTGAGAAGTTACGGTGGACAGGGAGATGAAGGGAAAAGAGCCCTCGTGCATTTGCAATGTAACGAGCCACGAAGGACACTGCCGTCGTGTTGTCGTGAAAATGGCAATAGGCCGAATACATTTCGCAATATCGCTCGACACACGTTTACCCGTGTTCGAGCGGAGATAGGAGAGACACTTGCCGAAAGAGAAAGAAGACTCGAGGGAGTCCCGGAAATCCATTATCATATTAGTCTGAATAAATACTCGGAGGATTTCCTTCTAGGTAAGATCGATCGCGAGACGTCCCAGCAGTCTACTCGACATCCATTTTCCGGAGGACCGAAACTGCGGATATTTTGATTCTCTCACCCTCTCCCGGTTGTCTATCTCTCTTGTCTTTCTCTCTCTTTCCCCAATATTGTCTCTCCCCCTTGCCCTTTGTCTCTATGTCTCGAATATCCATGTTCTCTGGGCCTGAGAAGTTACGGTGGTTCATATTGCAGATATTATGCATAAACCGGCTGTCGAACATCTGCATCTGACATTTGCGATTGTTTTTTATTTTGCTCGAAGGCAACAGCTTCTATAAACACGGTTCCATCAGTTCGCGAAATTGAACGGAAGCAGTGAAATTTGCAAAAAGAGAGAATTAGAGACATGTGACTTGACACGTGTTTGTCAGTTGATGGATGATCACATGGGATAGTAAAAGTAACGGGATAGGAGCAAACGCGACTCTAAGGACCCTAAATCCAACTTCGTCGATCGATCGAAGGCTCGAAATATCGAGAACTTTAACAGAAGTGTCCCCGGAAACGACGATTGACGATGGATCTAACGTGGAAGGATATGTCGCTCTATATCTTAGACGACGCAATCGACGGTTTCAGCGACGACGGCCAGGTCGGATAATCTTATCGGCGACATCCGTGCCGTGAAAGCGTAATGTTTAACAAGAAAGAAGGCGGCAGGATCAAATCTACGAATTGATCCCTCTCTTTCTTGCGACGAAAATCCTGACGCGATTGCGGATTAAAATGAAAAACCCGCGATCAAGATAAACCCTGATGATCCACAAGGAAGCGACCTAACTGGTTGTTAATCGTCGAATAGCGTAAGGCGATTGACGATCAGTGAAGTTTACGCTCGAGTTCGCATCCCAGAACGAGAGGAACATTGTCATTGCGTGAACGCGGATTTTAGTGACTCCGGTGATCGGGACCATGGACAAGCCGCGTGATCGGGCGATCGTCCGGCAGACGAGAAGCCGTTCATCGACCGTAATCGAAAAGATAGTGTCGGAATGCTGCACGCTGTTATGCTAGGTAGCGGTCCAGGACGGGGGAGACGCGAGTGGTATCCAGGATTTTATCTTCAACGTCGTCGTATCGGCTGCAGGATGAATCGCGGCGAGCAGGAGACGCTCTTTCGGCAGAGTCGGCAGATCACGCGGATTGTACCCCCCCGCGAGGACCTCGTTTTGAGCGTTCTCAAGTCGCCGATCAATCAACAGCAACAGCAGCAACAGCAACAGCAGCAACAGCAGCGGTCCACTGGGAGATATAGCGTCGGGACGCCCCGAGTCACCGTGACCCGGAAGCTCCGCCCCTGTGGAAGTCGAGCCGCCAACCGATGGGTATCCAAGAGGTAGGAGGAGCCACCGTGTTGGCGGCGGCGTCGTCGTCGACGCCAGGTGAACGGCGACTCTCGGGGAACCCCCGATTGAGCCTTAGTATTGCTCCGACTCTCGTATCAATATCTTGTTGCTCTCTTTTTTCTTTTTCTTTTCTTTTCAAATCTCTGCCGCCTCTCTCGTGCGACGCTCCTCGAACTTGTTCTCCATCCGAAGTTCATCGACCTTATGTGTCTCGACGCGAGCGAGGCGTCAATCGATCGTTCCCGAAGTGACGATTTTTCCCCAGTGCCGATTGTCCGACCGATTGTAGCCTTCTTGATTGTTTTATCATTCGAGAGTAGGGAGGAATCCATCTGCTTCGTGACAGATGGAGACGAAGACGGAACCGTTGACGCCACCGCAAACGCCTCCGATCGTTGACAGATCGATGCATCATCATCATCATCATCAACAGCAGCAACAGCAACAGCAGCAACAGCAGCAACAGCAGCAACAGCAACAGCAACAACAGCAACAACGACAGCAGTTTCGGCATCCGTATCAGTCACAAAGCCAGAGTCACTTTAACTGCCAAAGTCATCCAAATAATAAGAAGTGCAATCATTCAGGTATACGAGATTAAAATCCTTAATTCGGCGTAAATTGTGCTTGTTATCGCGAATTCCGAGTGATTTCACGAACAAATGTGATGTCAAGAAGAAATGTAACGTGGAGAATTGTTGCACTAGGTCACGTTGCATTTGTTGTATATGCATCACGGAATATTTATACGGTCATTCGTCGTTTTGCCGATGTAGATTAGCCATTGATGTCGTGATTCATCGATGATCTCTTTCTTTCTCTCTCTCTTTGCTTAGACTTTAGTTTCTCAATTCTACAACTTGAAAAGAAATAGAGAAAATCGGTTAACTACGTTTGAAGTTAATCGACATTGTTGAAACTGGTATTGAATTATATAATAAAACGCAAAGTTATATAAGAGAATATAAATGTCGGAGCTCTCTCTGATATATTTCCTCTTTTAATTCTTTCAAAGGAAAGCTAAGAATTTAAATTTATCATAAGATACATATCCGTATATGTAAAAAATATATATAATATTATATGGCAAAAAAAAATATTTTTTTTAGCATAATCTATGTCTATATGCGTGTCTTTTGCAATTTAAAAGCATATTTAAGAATACTGGTCTTGTCAAAGAGAATTCATATGTATTCTCTGCAATGTTAATTTATGCACTCTTTTCATTTAGTGCTAGCACGTAGCGATGCGACATTTGTTACATTTTTCACACATTGCCTATCGTGCAATGTGAAAAAGGAACACGACTAACACGGCATCGCATATCTTTTCACGCGCGACGGACGCGAATATTAAATATACATATATTTCTTCCACTTTTGAAAGCGAGACGATTTGCATAGCTCGCTCGACTTTGCGCGATCACCTTAACGGAGAGGCAGATTTGAAGAAGCCTAATTCCTGCTTTAGCAGAGAAAGAGAGAGAGAGAGAGAAAGAGAAAGAGAAGAATATTATTACCGCGCTCGATACTCGAGGCTCGATTCACGATGTAGTTGGATCCGTTATGAGTTTTATAATGTCTCGCCGTCTGAAAGATAGAGATGGAGAAAAAGAGAGGAAGAGAGAGGTGGTTGCCTTTATAAATAGAACTCCGCCGACAATTCATTCGCGTTAATGCACAAGCACGCAAATCGGATTTGTGGTTTCCATTGTTCTGGCATTCTCGATAATTCCGCGTTTATGTTCGGGGTGTGTGTCGTGTAGGCTAAATATTATAACACTACATTGACAAATATTTTGCATGTAATTATTATTAATTTCTTACAACGCGCTGAAAATTCTCGTGGTTTTTTTTACGAAGACTTAAGAATAGCAAAAGATATTTTAAGTTAAATCTCGCACGAACAAACTCGCCACTAATTCTTTTTGTTTTACGGAAA
Source organism: Formica exsecta (assembly GCF_003651465.1). NCBI lineage: Eukaryota > Metazoa > Arthropoda > Insecta > Hymenoptera > Formicidae > Formica > Formica exsecta. The sequence goes on along the minus strand of NW_021849121.1, from coordinate 767,682 downwards.
CTGAGATTAATATTTTACTGGAAATAAAAAATATGAAATTAATGAATACTTTTTTAATCGAGGTCAGCTTAATATTTGTAGCATTGATTAAAGTATGTACGCTCATGACCTTAGCATAAAAGCTACTTATGCAATCTTCGATACGTCAATCGTAGACAAAAGACATGACAAAAGCGTGTGTGCACAATATTAATGTTTCGTTATTCTCTTGTAGCTAGTAATATTAAAATTTCGGCTTTTCTTCAGTATTAAGGATATTTTGCCTGTACAATAGTAGCAAAAAACTGTCAAAATTAAAAGAAAAAACATATTTTTTACGTTTATACTGTTTGAAAAATCAAATAAATAAATCCGGATTACAAAAAGAATTAAAATATCATAAAATAATATGGTTCTTAACATCTTTATAAAAGAAAATTTATAATTAATATTTTTCCTAATTTATGAAAAAAACTTTTGATCGCGAATAATCCCTAAAATCAACTGCAAGAAATATAAAAAAACGAGTAATTTAAGGAAGTTTTTGGATTACTAAAAGTATTTTACTACAATTTTTAGTAAACAACTTTTAAATAAGTAAATGGATCGAAATTAAGTTTTGCACAAATATTTATTAGAGTTTTGTTAATATATGTAAACATTTTTATTTTAATGGCAATATTCTTTCCTTGTCAAATTTGTCAATAAGTGCTACAATATACGATTTTCCATAAACATCAGTACAAGCTTAAACTTAAATAATTTCCAAACCGTTAAGAAAATTGTGTTCAGGCTTCGCACAGATACTCAGAAGGGGAATAGTAGAACAGTCTAGAAATTTTTCATGCTTTTGTCAATGTTTGGACATATGACATATACATCCTTAAACACAATTTTTCTATTCTTTTTATACGAGGCGCATTAACCACATACTTACACACACACATACACACACAAATGACATTCGCATTTTTATTCGAGACAATCTATTCAGTTTTCTGACAATCTTTTCGGTTTTTGTCCGTTATTCTTGGAGATTAATAGAACTTCCACGTCGAATCATCCATTTTGAAAAAGCTGAGGGAAGAACTCGTAGCTGTGGTAATCGCGTCTGTCTATATGGCGCCCCATTTCTTCAGAACGCACTTTTTTTTTTATTACTGCACGTTAAAGCTTGCAAATAATTACAGATTTGATGAGTTTATTACTATCCTGCAGAACAGTATAAAATTTGTTCAATAAAAGAGAAGGAAATATTTTTCTGGTTACGCATACTTAAATGTAAGCATTAATATTTAATTTTATATATAAAGGCATTTCGTACAAGAATCAAATATTTCCTAAAAAAACTTAGACCAATAGGCTTATTTTGCATGTAAATCATTTTAAAATATTTATCGGAAACAATTTAACATACTTTTTTTATTTATGTAGTGATAAATATTTAATTAATTTTAAACAAATTGCTATAAATTTTAGATAGATTAGAGATAATAAAATCTTGAGTAATCTTTACTTTGAATTACGTGAGAATTGAATTTTAACTTCTAATATATGTTATTTTTTGTAGTTCTTATTTTTTACATAAGTTTTACATATGTTATCTTTTGTAAATTGGTCAAATTTTACTTTTGATACAGAAAGAAAATACCATTCTTGTGTGAAACGTTACATTGGAATAACGGCAATATTTGTTCGCAAATTTTATAAAAGTAGTCACATGTGTATTATTTGTTTTTAAGTACAATTATTTATTTAAAATTTTATCTATTGTTTTTTGTGTTATATGCAAAACTGGATATATTTCTTAAAAAAGTAGGCATCTGTGGTAATATATTAGAAACTTTAAAATTATTTATTGAATAAATTTATTATGCTGATAATTTTGTTTGCATTTTATTCCTCTGGTATCACGTCAAATAATTTGAGAAGCGAAAATGTGTTCTTTCCCGGGAAAAAACATTATTAAAACATCGATAATGCTCTATAGGTGCCAAGTCGATCGATAAACAACAATGTAATGAGAGGCAAGTTGATTTTCTAACATTATCTCTAAAGTCGGTAAATATACCACTAAACTCGTTTACGGGTATATGCAAACTTTTTTATACATGTCACGTATGCGCTTACGTCAACTTCTCTATTATCCTTTATTATAATGTTACAGATTTAATTTACTTTTAATGAGGACAAAGTAAATTTTTTGTAACCATGTCGCGCGCAGAAATGCACGTAATTATCCAAAAAGAAAACTTGAATCGAAATTAACTCAAAGTGCACTGAAAAAAATGTACTAATCAAAAATTTTTTTTTTAAATTTGAAACAAGTATTTCTTTCTTTAGTTATTCCTCCCTTTAATTATTACTTTCTTTAAAAAAAAAACATTTTTAAAATTTTTGGCTATTTGTTTTAAACACAAGTTTTCTCTATTTTAATAAACAATTATTTATCTTCAAATAAATATTTTTTTAAATTAAAATTTTGAATAATTTATTTCAAAAATTATAATTTTTATTACATGCAAATAATAATTTATTTAATAGAACAAACATTTTTGAAAACAAAGTATATATTTATTTCAGTAGAAAGAATCAAAATTAAAAAATGTATTATTTGATTGAAAAGAATTATATTTTTAGTGTGCACGAATCCATAATTAAATAATCTTAAAATCCTGCTTAATTTTCTTTATCGCTAATTTCCATATTATTCTCTAAATTTTTTTTATTCAATAATAATAGGACATTTAACAGCCGTTATTATCGATTCTATTTCGTAAATAAGCTTCTATTTCATAAATAGGTTTCTCGATCGCATCGAGAGTATTCACGCACGCATTATGCGTCGAGATATTATTCCGCGGTTCTCCAGTGGTTAGAATTGCAAATGCCTCACTCTGACCACCTCAAATATTTGAATAATCTTCGCTTGACTACTAATCTAACTATTTACCGTCGATGATTCATCCGGGATTCATCAATTGTATTCTCTCATTGATAATCATATCAGAAATATAAAATTAAACTATCTTCGCGATTAGCATTATCAAAATTGTAATTAAAGAAGGACATGATGATATATTTAACGAAACAATGCTTATCACAATATCTAAACGACTTGCTGTTAGATAGACACGTTTCTTGTCGACGTTATTCTATCGCGAGCCTCGAGGATCAAGCGTGCCAAGGCATAGCTAGCAATCCTGGGGGGATCCTTTGGTCCCAATGTAAATCCTGGAAATGCCCAGGTGACGCGTACAACAACGAGAGTCTTCCACGAAGCAAGGACCAATGCTCTAGGCACGCGGAAAAGCGGTGCAGCGCCACGGCCGCCTACGCTGCCCTTCAAGGCAGCGAGGACGAGCTCGTGGCCGAGCAGGGCCTCGAGACGGAGGACACCGCGTTGAAGACGCCCGGCAGTGAGACCGAAGACACCGAGGACAACGGGGCGAACGCGGAGGACGCGCCGTCGTCGCCGGCGCGCCGTTTCACCTTCCTACGTCGCTTCCGTTCGCCACGCTTCGGCGAAGCTCACCACAAACGGGTGCCGACGCCCATGAAGCGGAAGTATCGGCGTAAAAAGAGCAAAGAGGACATCATCGAGAATGACGTGGTTGGCGGCGAGGACGAGGGGGAACCGCCGAGTCCCAATCAGACCGGCTTGCCCGATCCGTACTATCCGATCTTCCTGCCAATCGATCAGGCCTTCAAGGCCAAGTACGTGTTTCATCATAAGAGGGGAAAGACCTTCCAGGAGCGGCTCTACGTGTTTCTCGAGCATCCCGGCGGTTGGCTGTGTTTCGTCTACCATTTCACTGTGTGAGTATACCGTTTCAGCGCTATGTCGAGAACGAGCTCGGTCATTTCTTTGTGAATACTTTCACCGATATTTGTTACGAACAATCGGGAAATACATTGGAATGTATCGAAACGTGAATTCGCGTTTATTCCGAAGCTCTCAGGACGTGGTAGTGTATGTGCGCGTTTGTTCATTGCGCTAATAGCTAAACGTTAAGGATGTTTTAGCTGTATAATAGTAGCAAAAAGCTGTCGAAATTAAAAAAAACATTTTTCTTACGTTTTTACTGTTTGGAAAATCAAATAAATAAATCTGGATTGTGAAAAGTATTAAAGTACACAAAATATGATTTTTAACGTCTTTATAAAAAAAATAGTTGTAATTAATATTTGTTCTAATTTATGACAAAAACTGTTAGTCTTGAATACCTCTTGAAATCAATTACAAGAAAAAAAAAATGAGTAATTTACAGAAAGATTTTGGGTTACTAAAAGTATTTTGCTAGCAATGTTTTTTTCTTGTCAAATTCGTCAATAAATATTATAATACGCGATTTTAGAGAGAATGTTATTTTCGGGACCCCTCAATTTGATAGATGTATTTGATAGATTTTTTACCGAGAAAAAACATGCTGCAAATCACGATGCATTACGATCAATAGTTTCCGAGACATCGATATTCCAAAATTTTAATTTTTTTTTAAAGAAATATCGAGATTTCAAAATTTTTTAATGCAACAAATTTTCTTTTTTTCTCTTTTTGAATATATCAAGATTTCAAAATTTTTAACAAGTGAATTTTTAATAAATGAATTTGCAACAAATGAACATATATATATAAAGAATAAAACGTAAAGTGAGAATAATAAGTAATAATAGTAATACTGAAAATAAAGATTCATCCTTCGGACATGGGTTGGGTTAGGTTAGCTTTTTTCGGGGAGGAGGGTGCAGAGAAAGGGGCGGAGCCCCTCCCCCGCCTACGCGTTTGATTTTTCTACACATAAATAAATGAATCTGTTAAGAATATATTTTATAAAACATACATGGTGTCAGAAAATTACTATCAATTGTTGTGGTGAAAGTATTACTGTAATTACGACTTTTAAAAATCGATATCTCGAAAACTATGGATCGTAACGCATTGTGGCTTGCAACATTCTTTTTCTGATAAAAAATTCTATGAAAATGATCTATCAAATTGAGGAAAATAACCGGAAATAACATTCTTGCTGCGATTTTCCATAAGAATCAATACAAGCTTTAAACTTAAATAATTTCCAAACCATTAAGATAATTGTGATCAGGTTTTTCACAGATACTCAGAAGAAATAGTAGAACAATCTACGAAATTTTCATGTTTTTTTCAATGTTTTGAAATATGACACATTCTTAAGACGCATGAATGTGAAATACCGCGTCATGGAGGTTCCTCTCTTGTTTCCGTTCTATCCGCGCGGACATCGATTTCGATATCGTGGCCTTTGACACCTGGCCGTGCCCCAAATCCTCGACATCGTCGAGGATTCCTCTCGTCTCTGTAATCAAACGCTCACGCTCCAATCGCTCGATCTGTGATCGGAGAGCAGATAACTCGCGTAGAATTTTATTGCTCATCATTGGTATGATTTGATAAACGATAATACCAAGCGTCGGCAATCGAATATCTGAAAATATCTTAAGGTGCGTCCATGAAAGAGTCTCCTTGCAAGATGCTTTTTATAATTCCATTCGATACGAAGAATTCGCAAGTGCATGATGTATAATTTGATATATCGAATTGGCAGGATATTTCCATTTAATATACATATATATTCTGTATCGATATAAAAAAAAAAACAAATTTTCTAATGTTTTTCACACTATTATCTCTAAAATGAAAGATATACATATGTATAAGAGACAGAGGAAAATCTGAACATTAGTGCTTCTTATTTCTTACGAAGAAATCTTTTTATTTTTTGTATGGATATTTATTGGAGAACAAGAAATATAAAAATCACGTTTAAAAATTTAAATAAAGAGAGCATAAAATATGAAGAATCTCATATAACATTTTTCATAAAATATGAAGAATTTTATATAAAATTGTGTTTATTCAAATATTATTTTTCAAAATAATATTTATTAAAAGTTATAACTAGATGAAATATCACATATACATATTTGAAAAGCATTTAATGCTTGTTAAGAGCAAAAGTTGCTGTAATTACTAAAATTTTGAGACTGTAAAACAACATTAATCTCTTATACCTTCAAAATTATTAGTCTATGTAGCATTCTTAAATTTTTATGTTCTCTCTATATATTTTACTATTATATAAATAGTTTCTAATTGAATTTGATTATTTCACGAAAATGCTAATTTTATTATTTATATAGCTAAATCGATGACAATTTTCATATACGTATATGTAGACCATCTATATTTGATAAATTACTTTGCTCTTATAAAATTCTTTTACTAATGTCTTTTATTATGATTTGGATAAAATAGGTTTATCAAGATACGCATATCTGTGTGCTTTTATAAATGTAGAGACCTATACTTGCGTATTAAAGAAATACATTAATTCATCATTCCGCGTTTTAATGCGGAACAAATAGCAAAAAGAGTAACTCTTCTGTATGGTATTTTTGTGGTCAAATGTTTGGAGGGAAAACGTATATATGTGGGTAATTTCATAACGGGAATAAACATTCGTGACCGTACGCGAAAATGTGTTTTCGTTATAACGCGATGATAAAACCGATTAAACTTGTCAGGAAATATGCCCCGAAAGATTAATATTTGCGCTTCAATTTTCATGAGTTAAGAATATTCGCAACACTTCGTGATAACGGATGATCTTTATTAATTATCGCTGCAAAAGTTTCTCCTGTTATCTTCAGCTGACGAAACTCATGACTTTAATTATCGAGTTCATATACAGTTGGAAAATATTTATGTTTTCTTGTTAAAAAATATGCCGGTTAAAATTTTTATGTTTAATATTTAACACATATGTATACATAATATTTAACATAATATTTAACGCATTTATTTTTTAACAAGAAAACAAATTTTCCAACTGTGTATTATTGTTATATTTTAGAGAAATTGAAAAAATTTGTCGATATATAATATATATTTTCAATCATACGAGAAAAGCTAATAAAAAAAAAGATCCAGTCTATTTTGATATCCATTTTTATGGTGTTATCTTTAAAATATTAATAAACAACATTACACATGCACGCTCATCGTGTTTGTGACCTGCATACGTTGATCGGCAAAGTAAATTTATCTGAAGTATGCCCTAGCGAGCATCATCCATCGAAAAACTTCACGGATTCGTGAATTATTCAGCACGGGCTGTTTTTCATTTCTTCTAAACTGTCGCCAAGCACCGCAGCCTTTTAAATAATTCATTATTAAGACAAAACGTGGCAAAGTATCCGCGAAACAGATCGATTCTTATAAATATAGGTATGGGTTTTTTCATCCCGTCGACACTTCGCGCTCATTTTGTTCGGTTCGATTCTAATGCACGATCGTTAAGTAAAAAGTTAGAACCATCAAGTTTTTCTCACTTTGTTTCTTATGCAAGGATATCCCACTTCTCGTGCATTATTTTTTGACAATAGATCCTTTGACGAATTTAGAATAAAAGGCATTTTTATCCAGCAAAAATATTGAGGCAACAATAATAATTAAAGAAATAACGCGCGAGAAATGGAACACCCTATATGCTTATAATTAAATTAGAAAATTTTTTTATCAAAATTACGCAACTATATTTCTTACGCAACTGAAATTAAATTCAAAATCTCCACATTGCGGAAAAATCGGGCGAGTAATAAATAAGGAGATGCATCTAATTAAAGTAAGTTGATATTGCAAACTTGCACACGGTTTTCTTGAAATTAATCGAGTTTATCTGAAAATTTAATGTAAAGAAAAATCTGTAATAACCAAATAACACCGTAATATCATTTTGTTTCTGCGTTTTAGCTGAAAGTTAAAAATAAAAATTTATACTGCAGACGTTTACCATAGAATAGAAGAATGAGGACTGAGAGGAAACCTTATAGAGAATAAAGGGATATGCTCTTCTCATTCTGATAATTCAAAAATATAAGATATCAATTGTAACAACAAACATGACATTAAAATAATTTTTATCATTAAAATAATACGAATATCTTATAAACTCTATCAGTGGTATCATAAGTGAAGCTAATGTCGCTATTAAATTTATCATTTGAAATAACGGGAACAATATTGACATTACCATTATTTATCGAGTGTCTCCGGTTATATTTGATATTATCTGGGTATATTTAAAATGTCCAAGATCTTCTACGATAGTTAAAGAAATATCTGAGAACTATTTGTCACAGAAGACGCGCACGATCGACACTCTTTTATCTTACATTTTATCGTACTACGCGGGATACCTGATAATAAACCGCGCTATCGAACTTTTAGACGACGCAAAAGTCGAAACGTTACAGTCGGAAATTGCTACGGAAGTGTCTTTCATTTTGCGCGCCCGATGGTACTGTCGTCATGCCGTGCACGCCATTCATTTCCGGAAACATATATCTATTTTTCCCCTGCATACTGAAAATACAGGCCGTATCCACATAATCCGTTTCTTTAATTATTTCTCCAATATATACTTCTATTTTTCTTGCGCTTGCTTCGCATTTTAAGATCCTAATTTTAAAAACAACAATGTTCTATATAAAAAAAAAACATTATAATTGGTTAATTATTATAGAGATTTAGTCTTATTTTTTAATATCGCGTTCGGGCAATTTATATAAATCTTGTATATTTTTTAATATTTTTTGGTACTATAACAAGAGAGAATATATATCCATTATAAGTATAATATGTATAAATTCCATTGACATTTAAAAACAGGATTTTACAGAGCATATTGAGTTTTTGCACATTTTCTTAAAAATATTAAATTTATAACTTTTGTTATAATAAAAAAAAAATTTGACAGTGTAAAAGTAAATTTTTAAATTTTTTGTGAATTCTTCAATTGCACGTGGTTGTCGCGTAATCTTGGCGATTAAATATGTGTGACTTTAATACTGCGTTGTTTATACAATCGTTAGACGGCCGACTAATGAAGTCGCGTTGCACGAAACGCAGCTGTAAATATTTAATTGTCCGAGTGATCGTATTGATCGGCGCTATATTACCCGTTATCATCTATTATTGTACTATTACTATCCGATCCGCTAAAGCGAACCGAGGAGGGGGAGGAGTGAGAGTCATTTAATCCAGATTTTACGGAAAATGACATTGCTTCCGTTTATATTCATTGCATACTGAACCGAAATTAAATATATAGCGAATGCAATTCTTAATTATTGATAAGATTTACTTTTTTATTTCAATTTTCTTTTTATTTGCCTCAAAGATATGAGATTAAAATTCTCCAGAAATTAATTCAAGTCGACAATTAAATTTGTCATTAAAATTAAATCATATTTAAAAGAAGTTAAATTAGAACTTAGATTTAGAACTGATATTTAAAACTTGCATTATTACAGTGTCGGACTAAATCATTTTTGTTCTTTTGGGAGGAGGAACTCGACTCACATATCGCTTAATTTGTCCATCGATTTTAAAAACAATGGTTAAGCTAAAGCGTATCGTCTTATATGGTCTATTTCATTAGACAAAAAAAATTTATCCTTAACAGAAATAATTTTAATTCGACCGGCCTACTTTCGAACGAGCGTAAATAGCAGCGTATTATTAGGTCCAATGCATATGCAAGCTATTTGCGTGCGGCCTATTATTTTTAGATGAAAATCGCGCGCTGATGTATTGATATCGTGGCACATAATGACACCCGTAGATATTACACATCACGCCATGGAAAGTCGTTACTAAATTTTTTAGTAATGTCAACGCGATTGGGAAAGCGTGAATCCGAGGAAAATTAATCGATTGAAAATCACGATCGAATGTCGTTCATATATACAGAGTAATAAAAATTAAAAATATTCAGGTATGCTATTCTCGACATTTGTTATTCGGAAATAATATGGGGTATATAGTGTGATACCACAGAATTGTATAAATTTCCATGCACTCGCGCGTGCATTAATATTACTTTTTAATCAATTGAATTTATTTAGTCGATTTTATTTTAACAGAATGTGCTTCATTAATCTTTCGATTTTTCCAATGTTTAGAGCAACGGGGATTACATTTCGAATGCCATAATATTATAGGTTGCATTAATAATAATCCCTTTATCGGTTAATTTGTTTTATTTAAAGATGCTGCAAAATCCCGGTGCACGCGTGTATTCGAATCCAATTTCCATGAAAGTGATTATAAAATAGCAGACACATGTTTACACTTATACATCGAACGGATCGCGATCGGAGAAGTTTACGTTATTCCAAGCTCTCGAATCCATTTGTAATTAAACTTTGATGAATATGAATAAACGACGCGATATGGGGTATGACGTTATTGCCGTAGGAACCGAACACGCACGCTCTATCTCTTCCCGGTCGCATGTGGGTTAATTGATATGCAGGAGATGCACAATATATACGGGTGTATACGTTCAATCATTTTATACATCTTTAGCCGTAAGCAACGTATCGCGTCCGCCCCTCGATGCGAACGCTAATATCGATAATTAAATTTCTACCTATTCGGTGGCTCGATTGTTTTAGAAGTCCCATAATAAATTCTTTCCGCGTGAAGACAAAGACAAAAGAGATATTTATAGCGCGAAATATTATTATACTCTCTTTATACATAGAGCGTGCTCGAAAGCCTCGAATTTCCTTTCAACTCTCAACATGTTCGGCAAAATTTGACAGACAGCGAGTTTTGGAACGAACCGGCTCGGATATACATATATATTTTTGCATTTTATTACATCCTTGGAATTTTTACAGCCAAATAAAAAGCATGTTATTCACGAGTAGCGAGATATCTGTCCGACACCCGGCAGAAGATGGATGAGTTCCGAGCGCGATGCTCGAGGAAAAAAGGAGGAGTATGTTAGACAATTATCATAGTAGGTCGATGAAGGTGACTCGTGCAAGCCGCGGAGCTCTGTACATACATACATAACATCGGAATTATAGGCCCTCGGCACGCTATCTTAAAGAGTACTACGCGGCGGCAATCGTCTATCCGCCTTCGTTAATGCCGCGCGCTCGTCCCGTTGCTTAACGAGGCAACACGCTCAATAATAAATTACCTGTACAAACAACGAGAGCGCACCGCTAGATCGATCGTTGGATCGTAGCAATTACCGGTCCCGTTCAAACCGCAGATACGCAAAGTTTGTCATTCTGTCTCGCGCCGTTTTTTTTTTTTGTTTATTTTTTAGGTGACGATTAAAGATGTTTGGACTGTATAATAATAGCAAAAAACTGTCGAAATAAAAAAAAAAACAACGTATTTCTTACATTTGCGTATTAAAGAAATACATTAATTCATCATTCCGCGTTTTAATGCGGAACAAATAGCAAAAAGAGTAACTCTTCTGTATGGTATTTTTGTGGTCAAATGTTTGGAGGGAAAACGTATATATGTGGGTAATTTCATAACGGGAATAAACATTCGTGACCGTACGCGAAAATGTGTTTTCGTTATAACGCGATGATAAAACCGATTAAACTTGTCAGGAAATATGCCCCGAAAGATTAATATTTGCGCTTCAATTTTCATGAGTTAAGAATATTCGCAACACTTCGTGATAACGGATGATCTTTATTAATTATCGCTGCAAAAGTTTCTCCTGTTATCTTCAGCTGACGAAACTCATGACTTTAATTATCGAGTTCATATACAGTTGGAAAATATTTATGTTTTCTTGTTAAAAAATATGCCGGTTAAAATTTTTATGTTTAATATTTAACACATATGTATACATAATATTTAACATAATATTTAACGCATTTATTTTTTAACAAGAAAAAAAATTTTCCAACTGTGTATTATTGTTATATTTTAGAGAAATTGAAAAAATTTGTCGATATATAATATATATTTTCAATCATACGAGAAAAGCTAATAAAAAAAAAGATCCAGTCTATTTTGATATCCATTTTTATGGTGTTATCTTTAAAATATTAATAAACAACATTACACATGCACGCTCATCGTGTTTGTGACCTGCATACGTTGATCGGCAAAGTAAATTTATCTGAAGTATGCCCTAGCGAGCATCATCCATCGAAAAACTTCACGGATTCGTGAATTATTCAGCACGGGCTGTTTTTCATTTCTTCTAAACTGTCGCCAAGCACCGCAGCCTTTTAAATAATTCATTATTAAGACAAAACGTGGCGAAGTATCCGCGAAACAGATCGATTCTTATAAATATAGGTATGGGTTTTTTCATCCCGTCGACACTTCGCGCTCATTTTGTTCGGTTCGATTCTAATGCACGATCGTTAAGTAAAAAGTTAGAACCATCAAGTTTTTCTCACTTTGTTTCTTATGCAAGGATATCCCACTTCTCGTGCATTATTTTTTGACAATAGATCCTTTGACGAATTTAGAATAAAAGGCATTTTTATCCAGCAAAAATATTGAGGCAACAATAATAATTAAAGAAATAACGCGCGAGAAATGGAACACCCTATATGCTTATAATTAAATTAGAAAATTTTTTTATCAAAATTACGCAACTATATTTCTTACGCAACTGAAATTAAATTCAAAATCTCCACATTGCGGAAAAATCGGGCGAGTAATAAATAAGGAGATGCATCTAATTAAAGTAAGTTGATATTGCAAACTTGCACACGGTTTTCTTGAAATTAATCGAGTTTATCTGAAAATTTAATGTAAAGAAAAATCTGTAATAACCAAATAACACCGTAATATCATTTTGTTTCTGCGTTTTAGCTGAAAGTTAAAAATAAAAATTTATACTGCAGACGTTTACCATAGAATAGAAGAATGAGGACTGAGAGGAAACCTTATAGAGAATAAAGGGATATGCTCTTCTCATTCTGATAATTCAAAAATATAAGATATCAATTGTAACAACAAACATGACATTAAAATAATTTTTATCATTAAAATAATACGAATATCTTATAAACTCTATCAGTGGTATCATAAGTGAAGCTAATGTCGCTATTAAATTTATCATTTAAAATAACGGGAACAACATTGACATTACCATTATTTATCGAGTGTCTCCGGTTATATTTGATATTATCTGGGTATATTTAAAATGTCCAAGATCTTCTACGATAGTTAAAGAAATATCTGAGAACTATTTGTCACAGAAGACGCGCACGATCGACACTCTTTTATCTTACATTTTATCGTACTACGCGGGATACCTGATAATAAACCGTGCTATCGAACTTTTAGACGACGCAAAAGTTGAAACGTTACAGTCGGAAATTGCTACGGAAGTGTCTTTCATTTTGCGCGCCCGATGGTACTGTCGTCATGCCGTGCACGCCATTCATTTCCGGAAACATATATCTATTTTTCCCCTGCATACTGAAAATACAGGCCGTATCCACATAATCCGTTTCTTTAATTATTTCTCCAATATATACTTCTATTTTTCTTGCGCTTGCTTCGCATTTTAAGATCCTAATTTTAAAAACAACAATGTTCTATATAAAAAAAAAACATTATAATTGGTTAATTATTATAGAGATTTAGTCTTATTTTTTAATATCGCGTTCGGGCAATTTATATAAATCTTGTATATTTTTTAATATTTTTTGGTACTATAACAAGAGAGAATATATATCCATTATAAGTATAATATGTATAAATTCCATTGACATTTAAAAACAGGATTTTACAGAGCATATTGAGTTTTTGCACATTTTCTTAAAAATATTAAATTTATAACTTTTGTTATAATAAAAAAAAAATTTGACAGTGTAAAAGTAAATTTTTAAATTTTTTGTGAATTCTTCAATTGCACGTGGTTGTCGCGTAATCTTGGCGATTAAATATGTGTGACTTTAATACTGCGTTGTTTATACAATCGTTAGACGGCCGACTAATGAAGTCGCGTTGCACGAAACGCAGCTGTAAATATTTAATTGTCCGAGTGATCGTATTGATCGGCGCTATATTACCCGTTATCATCTATTATTGTACTATTACTATCCGATCCGCTAAAGCGAACCGAGGAGGGGGAGGAGTGAGAGTCATTTAATCCAGATTTTACGGAAAATGACATTGCTTCCGTTTATATTCATTGCATACTGAACCGAAATTAAATATATAGCGAATGCAATTCTTAATTATTGATAAGATTTACTTTTTTATTTCAATTTTCTTTTTATTTGCCTCAAAGATATGAGATTAAAATTCTCCAGAAATTAATTCAAGTCGACAATTAAATTTGTCATTAAAATTAAATCATATTTAAAAGAAGTTAAATTAGAACTTAGATTTAGAACTGATATTTAAAACTTGCATTATTACAGTGTCGGACTAAATCATTTTTGTTCTTTTGGGAGGAGGAACTCGACTCACATATCGCTTAATTTGTCCATCGATTTTAAAAACAATGGTTAAGCTAAAGCGTATCGTCTTATATGGTCTATTTCATTAGACAAAAAAAATTTATCCTTAACAGAAATAATTTTAATTCGACCGGCCTACTTTCGAACGAGCGTAAATAGCAGCGTATTATTAGGCCCAATGCATATGCAAGCTATTTGCGTGCGGCCTATTATTTTTAGATGAAAATCGCGCGCTGATGTATTGATATCGTGGCACATAATGACACCCGTAGATATTACACATCACGCCATGGAAAGTCGTTACTAAATTTTTTAGTAATGTCAACGCGATTGGGAAAGCGTGAATCCGAGGAAAATTAATCGATTGAAAATCACGATCGAATGTCGTTCATATATACAGAGTAATAAAAATTAAAAATATTCAGGTATGCTATTCTCGACATTTGTTATTCGGAAATAATATGGGGTATATAGTGTGATACCACAGAATTGTATAAATTTCCATGCACTCGCGCGTGCATTAATATTACTTTTTAATCAATTGAATTTATTTAGTCGATTTTATTTTAACAGAATGTGCTTCATTAATCTTTCGATTTTTCCAATGTTTAGAGCAACGGGGATTACATTTCGAATGCCATAATATTATAGGTTGCATTAATAATAATCCCTTTATCGGTTAATTTGTTTTATTTAAAGATGCTGCAAAATCCCGGTGCACGCGTGTATTCGAATCCAATTTCCATGAAAGTGATTATAAAATAGCAGACACATGTTTACACTTATACATCGAACGGATCGCGATCGGAGAAGTTTACGTTATTCCAAGCTCTCGAATCCATTTGTAATTAAACTTTGATGAATATGAATAAACGACGCGATATGGGGTATGACGTTATTGCCGTAGGAACCGAACACGCACGCTCTATCTCTTCCCGGTCGCATGTGGGTTAATTGATATGCAGGAGATGCACAATATATACGGGTGTATACGTTCAATCATTTTATACATCTTTAGCCGTAAGCAACGTATCGCGTCCGCCCCTCGATGCGAACGCTAATATCGATAATTAAATTTCTACCTATTCGGTGGCTCGATTGTTTTAGAAGTCCCATAATAAATTCTTTCCGCGTGAAGACAAAGACAAAAGAGATATTTATAGCGCGAAATATTATTATACTCTCTTTATACATAGAGCGTGCTCGAAAGCCTCGAATTTCCTTTCAACTCTCAACATGTTCGGCAAAATTTGACAGACAGCGAGTTTTGGAACGAACCGGCTCGGATATACATATATATTTTTGCATTTTATTACATCCTTGGAATTTTTACAGCCAAATAAAAAGCATGTTATTCACGAGTAGCGAGATATCTGTCCGACACCCGGCAGAAGATGGATGAGTTCCGAGCGCGATGCTCGAGGAAAAAAGGAGGAGTATGTTAGACAATTATCATAGTAGGTCGATGAAGGTGACTCGTGCAAGCCGCGGAGCTCTGTACATACATACATAACATCGGAATTATAGGCCCTCGGCACGCTATCTTAAAGAGTACTACGCGGCGGCAATCGTCTATCCGCCTTCGTTAATGCCGCGCGCTCGTCCCGTTGCTTAACGAGGCAACACGCTCAATAATAAATTACCTGTACAAACAACGAGAGCGCACCGCTAGATCGATCGTTGGATCGTAGCAATTACCGGTCCCGTTCAAACCGCAGATACGCAAAGTTTGTCCTTCTGTCTCGCGCCGTTTTTTTTTTTGTTTATTTTTTAGGTGACGATTAAAGATGTTTGGACTGTATAATAATAGCAAAAAACTGTCGAAATAAAAAAAAAACAACGTATTTCTTACATTTATATTCCTTGGAAAATCAAACAAATAGATTTGGATTTAAAAAAGAATTAAAATATCACAAAATAATATGATTTTCAACGTCTTTATAAAAAAAAAAAATAATTGTAATTAATATTTTTTCTAATTTATGACAAAAACTTTTGGTCGTGAATATCCCCTGAAATCAACTGCGAGAAACAAAAAAAACGAGTAATTTACAGGAAGATTTATGGTTACTATAAGTATTTTGCTACAATTTTTTGTAAATAACTTTTAAACGAGTAAGTGGATCTAAATCAAATTTTGCAGAAATATTTATTAGAGTATTGTTAATAAATATATGAAAATTTTTATTTAGCTGGCAATGTTTTTTTCTTGTCAAAGTTGTCAATAAATGCTACAATACGCGATTTTTCATAAGAATCAATACAAACTTTAAATAATTTCCAAATTGTTAAGAAAATTGTGCCCAGGTTTTGTATAGATACTCAGAAGAAATAGTCTATATAATAGTACAACAGTCTACAAAATTTTCATGCTTTTGTCAATGTTTTGACATATGACATATAAATCCTTAAGATTCGGGATGAAAAATGAGAGTTTTTAAAACGTTGGCCAAATCGTAGAGAAATGAATTTCTGTGCGCGAAAGACTAGAGTGCAAGTAAATCTCTATTGAAATCCCTTTTACGAACATTCGTTAAGCTGTATTTGCGACTATTATCCTACATCATGCATAATTACAAATTCAGTTGCACAAGAATTATATGTTATCTCTTTTAATATATTAAAAAAATATACTCTATATTTCAGAAATTATGTTTGTGCATATTCAGCAAAATACGTTGTTAGAGAACTAAAATTAGTATTTATGTACATCTATCTATCTTTAATATAATTAATCTTCATATATAAAATCTATAAAATTTATTGCATTTATTGAAACCATCAATCTAGATAATTCTAGATAATTAACGCCAAATTTTATATATACATATATTAGAAGTAAAATCTTTTTTTATATAGTTACTTTACGTTTAATGATAGCTCTTTTTACATAGGTTCACATAATATATCCAGAATACTATTGTCACACAATAGAGATAATTATATAATTTTTTTATATTATGAAAGAATTATATTTTCTATAAGCATAGTGTTTATACTCATTCTTCGTAATAATAATATTAAATATTATTACTGCAAAGAATAAAAATTAATATTTTTAATGAATGATTTATAGAATGAAAATTTTGACAAACCGATATTTAACTTTATGAGGTAATAATTATTATGCATCTCTTTTATGTGTATATAATTGATGTACCATATATTTTAATTTAAATACTTCATTTTATATTAATTGATCTGTCATATCATACAATGTTATAAATAAATAAACAAATGTAAAATAAGTAAATGAAAAATTAATTTATTTATTATGTAAAAATATCTCAGTTTTATTGAATGTGTAATCATTGCAACGTCATTTCTCTGAAACAATTAACATTTAATATATAATTATAATTTATACTGAATTTCTATTAAAAACTGAAGATATAATGTTAAAAAAATCTCGGATGTAATTTGTTGAAGGTTCAATATTAAAGTTCTAATCAATTTCACTGTATTTTTCAGAAAATTTCGTTCATGATGGTTTTAATGATGAATTTTTCATTAAATTTTTCATTAAAAGCGATAAGATAGTTATCATACACACAAAAATGTTCTCTATGAATATTTTTAAACTAAATCGCCGCGGGATATACGCAATTTTGATCGATAAATATCACGAGCGGTTAGACATATATATTTTGATAATATATATATTCTTGTGCAAGTTTGTTTAAGTATAAAGTTACGCTTCGCAACGTTGGCGATCAGTAACGTAGCTGTCTAATGTATCACGCCTCCATAGTTTGTCGAGTAATTTATCAGTTTGACTAAACTCAAATGGCATATAGTAGCGCAACGAATAGTTTGTCCTTTCGTGGAGGAAAAAACAGGTAAGAGTTTTTTCTATTATTCCGAGAACCTAGACAAAGTTCTCTAGGTGACGCACGAGCTGGCACGCAACGCAATGCATAGTCATAATGCAATTTATGTCACATTTCATTTATCAAGTATTTTTTTCGCGTAAGGCTTATATCGGTGTCGGATAAGCATTTGTGTATTATATTTATATATCAAGTTTGATACGATCTAGATTATCATTAATGAAGACTTATTAATATAAATTTTACGTCACATAACATGATGCGTTTCAAAACTATCATACTTCCTTTCTTATTTATTTCGACATTTTGTTCACGTTATCTTTAATGTTATATATATATATACTGTTGGAAAATTTGTGTTTTTTTCTTGTAAAAAAGTATAATATATAATTTTTATGTTAAATATTTAATACATTCATATGTTAATTTAACATATTGCTGTTGTGTCAATTGAACTGAAATGTTAATTTATTAAAAGACCTGAATAAAGTGTAAAAATAACACAATGTGCACATTATCATATGTGACAGGATTTATCTATTAAAATTTATAGAAAAAAATGTTAATTTTATTCTACAATAGGAATGGGAGCGACTACAGACCATCAATAAGATTTTTTCAAGTTATAATTTTATTATGAAAAATATGTTGATTTTACACAAAATTTATTTTAAATTACTATGAAGTTTGCATTCATCTTGCGTTGAAATATTAACGTAGTAGCAGTATTAAACATATTATTAAACCATTTATTAATACCATTTAACATATTGTTAAATATTATTTAATCCGTCTTATTTAATATATCCATATTATTTAATATTATAATTTCATATTAAATTTATTCATATTAAATTAACGCAAAAATTTGTGTGTATCGTTTGGGACATGCGATATATGTTAAATGTAAGCCAAATTTTTCAACAGTGTATCAATCGTAATTACGTTTCTTCTTATCTCTCTCTATTCGCGCAAGAAAACAGATTCCATTATCTTATAAGAATCTATGGCGGGAAGGGAAGTATAATAGTTCCAAGACATTCTATACTAACTTTGTTCTTCGGTGATTACCATAAGCGCATCACGAAACGTCCGAAAGTTCGGTATATTCTTTTTAGTGGTGCAAGAATGTTTAAGTTTGAAGCTCTTTAAAAGGAGAGAATAACGGGCGTGCATTTGATGAAGAATCTAAAGTCGCTTTAAATATAAATCTGACTTTAATATATGACGTTCTATCCTCCCGATTAATCAAGTTGTTCATCTAAACGAAATTTTGTAATAGAACAAAGTTTTGTCCAGCTCGCGATATAATGCTGAGTGCAATGAAGAATTTAAAGTTGCCGTAGATATTAATCTGACTATAACGTATTACGTCCTACGTGTCTTTCGACTCGACATGCTCATCTGGACGCAAGTTAATACGATAGAACTAAACCCCGATTGATTTATCTTGTATACAATGCAAAATGTCTTTTTTTGCAGGTTCATGGTGGTATTGGTGTGCCTCATATTTAGCGTTTTGTCAACGATAGACCAATACAGTAATTTCGCAAACGAAACTCTGTTTTGGATGGTGAGTAAAATATGTTTGTTATTAAATATAATAGGATATAGAATGTACAATTATAAATAATTAAAATTAATATAAATAATTATTTATATAATAATAATAATATATATGTATAATAAATTATATGAAGGGAGCTAAATTCCCACAAATAGTCATTTAATTTCAATCATTTTCAATGTAGAAAAACTATATTTTAATATTTTTCTTTAGACAAGATCGACTTGAGATCGAAGAACCCGTAGACATATAAAAGCTATATACATATATATTTTTTATATAAATTTTGCTTCCTCATAGAGGAAGCTTTGTTTCCGTGACAAAATTTTTTTTCGAGTTTTCTATGCCAATGTGTTTAGAATGTTCCAAAACGTCGAAAAAGCATATTCCTAAAAAATGTCTGTATGTATGTATGTATGTATGTGTGTATGTGTGTATGATGTATGTACGCAATATATTGTACAACCTCTAACTTTTTTTTTTCTATCCATATCAAAAATTCAATCTCATTGTTTTATCAAGAGGGAGGAGTTAAATATTGCATATTACATGAAAAGAATGATTTGCAAAGTGCAAACATTAAATAAGGATTAGAGTTTCTCAGACAAGTGTTTTGCAGTATTTTATAAAGAGATATAAGGCAAATTTGTGTCATTTAATTAATACTTGAAAAGGAAAGTTTACATTTGTTGGCCCACCCGAGAATATACTTTATAACAAAGTTTCGGACAAATTTTTTTTTCCTTTTGTCACAAATAAAATATTTATTTTTCCTCTCATCTTATATTAAAAAAAGAAGAAGTCCAACTTTTCGAGAAAGTTTCGTACAATCTATACTATTATAAAGTTATACATAAATCGTATAAAATCATCGATTCAAAAAATCAACATTGTTCGTGAATCAATATTTCGCGTTATAAAAAAATTGGGCGATATTTTCAACTTCTCGTAACGCAAGTTAAGCGGACGTAAAGCACGAAGTTCGTCTGAGTTCTGAGTTATAAAAGAGTACATATAGTAAGCCGGCGGTTCTCAAGGATCTCTTCCGCCTCGTTGCGATTCTAACGTCGACGTCCTCGTCTTTCTAGGGCGTCCTGTTGATACAACGGCACTAGTACAATCGATACAATAGCTGCCTGAATTCATACGCTATCGCGTAGTTCATTGCATATTCATCTTAACGATATGATTAACCGACGTCTATACTAATCTACGTAACCGTCGCGTGCAATTTCTTTTTTTAATTTTTTTTTATTTATTTATTTATTTTTTCCTACCGGCATTGGATAATTAAACCAAATTGTCAATTACATTATCGAAATATTTGATCATTTTCGATTGAATGTCACATGTGTCGATAGCTAATAATGTTTTTTCAACTACGCGTTGTGCGATATATGGGCGTATATCAGTTAATCGGATCGCGTGTATTTAAGCATGTATAGGATTAATATATTTTTTTTTATAAAATTTTGTTTTTATTGATAACACAATAGTATAAAACGAGATATCTGTCTCTATATCACACATTTTAAAAGGACGAAAAGAAAAATATATAAGTACATAAATGGAAAGAAACAAAATAAACTTTCTTAAGCTTCTTATCTCTCTTTGCTTTTGTTACTTTTATAAAGCGTGAAGAGATAGACATCTTACTTTAAATATAAAAAGTATACTTTCTCGTAAGTCTAAAAAACTTTTCTATATTTATTTATAACAATGTAACTCTTTTAGATGTTAATCTGAAAAATAATCGGTATAAAAAAAATTGTTTTTGAGAAAAAGTATGTAATTATTTACAATGTATTTTTTTAACAAATATTTGTTTTTTTTTTACACTAATTGATTTGTCTCATTATTCTGTACATAAAAATATTACGGTAAGATTATCGAAAACTAAATATTTTACAAGATATTTTATTTTTTATATCAAAATATGTCAGATTAAGATATAAAATAACTTGAAAAATACTTGATGAAAAAATACTTTATTATAGTGTTTTGAAAAGGCTTCGACAAGGGCTATAAGAATATGCAATAAAAAATAAAGATTTGAATTTAAAAAATTCAATGTGACCTTGATATGACCTTAACAATGCCACCCAAGGGTCTAACTAATATTCATATCTCTTTTCTCTCTCAGAACCAAACAACTTTTGTCTAAAAAGTCTCCTTCTAAAACTTACAGGTTTTGAGATATTTGCCTGTTAAGATTAAAAAGACTCACCCTGTATATTGAAATACAAGTTCTATCTCTTCTCTTCTATGTATATGTATATCTATCTGTTTTATTCGGTAAACAATATGTTTGTGTCTCGACAACAGTGCGTGTCAGGCAATTGATTTAATCAGGCCGCGCAAATATATTCGGTCGGAATCAAAACACACATATGTAACAAAGGTGTGCGAACGAGTATGAAATATTTGAATGATTATGACACCGTCCAAATAAGCATGCTCTAAAAATAAAATTTTTTTCAATCAAGTAAATACATTTTGTTAATTTTGATTTTTTTACTCAAATGAATATATATTTTATTTCCAAAAATGTTTTGTTATATTAAATAAATTATTATTTGTAATAAAAATTATAATTTTTACAATCAATTATTTAAAATTTTAATATAAAAAATATTTATTTGAAGATAAACTTTTTATAATTTTATGATTCTTTGAAAGATTATTTAAAATTTTAATATAAAAAAATTCTTATATTTGAAAATAAAAAATTATTTATTAAAATAAAGAAATCCTGTGTTTTTTAAACAAGCAGCCAAAATTTAAAAAATGTTTTTTTTTTTAAGTAATTTATAATAAAAATAAAAAAAAAACAAATTCTTTTTTTTATTTGCAAATAAAAGCTTACTTTTCTTTTATTTTATATATTTTACTAATTCAAATATATTTGCTGCTTGATTGAAATAACTAATTTCTTCGCAAATATTTAAATAAATAATTTTTTTAAATCAAAACAATTTTTTTCGATTTAATACATTTTTTTTCAGTGTAACTGATCTGAATTATTCTTGATCACTGTTCAGGAAATATGTCTCGTGGTATTCTTCGGGGTCGAGTACATGGTTCGATTATGGAGCGCAGGCTGCAGATCGAAGTACATGGGTTGCTGCGGACGGCTGCGATTCATACGGAAACCGATTTGTATCATAGGTGAGTTTATGCGGGCGCGTTCTCATCTCTTAATGGCAAGCCGCGATTTGCGACCCGAAATGTATGTTATGTGTATGGCCGAAATTAATCCGATATTCGCATTGTCCGATCGACGGTGCAAAATTGGATCGTGAGAATCGTCCCTTTGTATTCGCGTAGGTGTCGCTCGTTGAACCGTTTGCACGACCAACTTTGCGAGATTAGGCCCTGGCCCTAATATCGACTCCATTTCGCTGAAATCAAGATTGCGGGCGCTTTGTGTATATCGCGGCTGTGTCGTTCTGCCGGGCGCGTTTCACAAATGAAGCACACGCGAACAATCCGCGGCGGAAAATTTCTCTCTTAATTGCAGACCCAACTAAAAATTGGTTATTCGCCCCCCGCTTTAAATTTCATTTTATTATTATGTACGTTGGGGATGAATATATTACAGAAATTTTTTCAAATATTATGAGAAATAAAAGGAAAGGAAATTTTTTTTTATATAAAGTATATTATAATTAACTTAAATTATCAATTATTTTAATTTACTTATGATTTATAAATTATCCATGCATTATTTGTAACTTGCTAACAATAATGCCGAGAAATAATATGCTCGAGAAAAATTCTCCGAATATCGCAGTTGATGTAAATCAGTGCTCCGAATTGACCATACTTTTGAACTGATTTTCGTACATCACAGCTATGTGTGATAAAATTTATAGAAATTTCAATCCCCCGCAATATATAGTAGATTAACCGCGTTTCTCGATTAATACGCCGCATATATATTATTCCATCCCAAATAATTAAGGGTATGCACTATATCTTGTTTCATTTTATCTGTAACCGCTAAAATATGGAATGATAATCGCAATGTGGGAAATAGATCATTATTATTACTAGACCGGTTGCGAAAAGGCGACCGGAATTACACGCGTTTTACATCCACAATTTTGTCAGCGCGTGCGGATGTGTGGCGAGAGAATTATTGTTTTCAATCGGCAATGGGTATCGGGCAAATGAATTTTGTAGATAAATGGTAACGTCGGATTAAACATTAATAATCGGATTACGCGCTATGCGTTCATCGATTATACGTATATACTTAATCAATACTCTATACAGGCTGATGGGAAATATTTATTGTATTTTAATGAATGCACACATACAGAAACACTATGCACTATCTGTAATTACATATATATATATGTATTATATACACGAATTTATCGGATTATTCCTTTATATTTTACCACATACTCCTTTTATCTATTTTTAGATTTAATCGTTGTGGTAGCGTCCATGGTAGTTTTGTCGGTGGGAAGCAACGGTCAGGTATTCGCCACTTCTGCTATCAGGGGTATTCGATTTTTGCAAATTCTTCGAATGCTTCATGTCGATCGTCAGGGTGGCACGTGGCGGCTCTTGGGCTCCGTGGTTTTCATACATCGTCAGGTACATCATCGCGAAAAGTTTTTCATTTTAATATCTCGATGTACGAAGACAAAATCTTAACAATGATTATATATATAATTATCTTTAGAAAATTAAGCATGTGTGTGTGTGTGTGTGAATGTGCAAAATATATATTTTTTATTTTCATATTTATAAAATAAAAAATATTTTTATTAATACATTGAAAATAAAATCTTTTTTAATCAAATAAATACATTTTATTAATTTTAATTGTAAATACATGAAGGACAAATTTGAACAATGATTGTAATTATCTTTAGAAAATTAAGCACGTGTGTGTATGTGAATGTGTGCAAAATATATATTTTTTATTTTTATATTTATAAAATAGCGCGATAAGCAATGCGCAAATTTCTTGATAATTAAAATTTTTTTATTGAGATGAACATTTTGATCCTATATTTCGAACTATTTTCAGCATCTGTTAATTACAACAAATGTATACAATGTGGATTGTCAACTATAAATGTGACGACAAAAATACAAGGAATCAAATTAAAATTATATAAGTTACGTACGAGATATAAAATTAATGAAGTATACATCTGTCAAAGACACTTAGTAACTCCCTGATGGACGAATATATTCAGCCTCCTTCCAATACCAGCTGTAAAGGACATGTTTCTTTTTTCTTTATTTGCAAATAAAATCATACTTTGCCTTATTTTATATTTTATTAATTTAAATATATTTGCTGCTTGATTGAAATAGCTAATTTCTTTGCAAATATTTAAATAAATAATTTTTTTTAATCAAAAAGAATTTTCTTAGATTTAGTATTTTTTTTTTAGTACGCGAAAAGTTTTTAGTGTAAATACATGAAGGACAAATTTGAACAATGATTGTAATTATCTTTAGAAAATTAAGCACGTGTGTGTATGTGAATGTGTGCAAAATATATATTTTTTATTTTTATATTTATAAAATACAAAATATTTTTGTTAATACTCTTTGCAAAATTGATCATATTTTTTTCATATAACAGGAGCTGATCACAACGCTGTACATTGGATTCTTGGGCCTCATTTTCAGCAGTTACTTCGTGTACCTTGCCGAAAAAGATGCAGTCGGACCCGACGGCAAAACAGACTTCTCCAGTTACGCCGATGCGCTGTGGTGGGGAGTGGTAAGTATGTCTCTATCATTACGGATTTTTTTATCAGACATCTCTTATATCAGCATGTAATTTCACGGTAACCCATTGTTGGAGCAAAAAAAGAATCTTTTGATTACTGAAATACACTCGAAGCGCAGAAGATATAGAATTCAATAGGAAAGAAAAGGGAACCTTTTTTCTTCAATGGAATAAAGAATTTGCAATAAAGAATTAAATCAATTAATAAAATTCTATGAATTCTACAAATCATTAAATCGATCAAATTTTATGAAAAAAAATATAAGTCACTTGTGAAGAAAGATAGTGACGTGGTTAATCAGCCACGAAAAATTGCAAGAAGATTGAATGGTAGTAATCGCGGATACGTTCAAATCGCAATCATATCGATGGCATGCAGACAATTGAAATCATTACTTATACAGGCTGCATGCAATGCACGCAGATCACTTATCGGAGCGATAATATACGCTAATTAATAGGATTAACTGACTGGATTTCACGGGTTAACAAACGTGTTGACAAACGAGACGTCAATTGTTTGCCTAGCAAAACCCTTCAGGCTTAAACCTGTAAAGACACACATTGTACCATACATACATAATAATTTTACTTGTATTACAGATCACAGTAACGACGATAGGTTATGGTGATACGGTCCCGCAAACGTGGATGGGAAAAATTGTGGCTTCATGTTTCAGCGTGTTTGCCATATCCTTTTTCGCACTTCCAGCTGTGAGTACATATTTTTTCTTATGATATATACATATATATATTTCAAATTTTGTTTATCGTTCATGGATTTTTTGCTTCAACTAATTAAAAATCGATTTTTTTTTAAATGAAAATATCTACAAAAATTATAATTTTTTGTTGCTATTTTATTAATTTGTAGTGTTATATACATATCTTTGCAATTAAGCCTTATATTACTTTTTTGATTAGGTTAATTCAATTCAATAGAAATTCTATCAAATCTGCTTTAAATTAAACAAGGATTATTATAAAAACAGAATATAAAAATAAGGCTCTTAACGAATAAAATCAAGAATGTTAAAATAATGGCAAAAAGAGCCAAGTGCGGTAATCAAGGGCGCATAAATTTATTACAAAAGAATTACATCAAAATATCTAACTCGCGGACGTTTCGGTCCTTTTTTGGCCATCATCAGCGCATCAAATAATAAAATTATAACTAAATAAATATAACAGGGTTTTAAGCGGTTGAACGCGCATAGTTACAAAGATGATAGTAGTAAATAGTGTGATTCTCTCAGGTCATCAGCAAACGACAAAATCATTCTCTCAAGTATCCATATCAAAGAGAAATCCTCGATTCTTAAGCCGTAAATTGAACACATGGCGATACGTTGAATATTAATTGAGTCTGTAAAAAGAGGAGCAACCTATGTCGGAAAATGACTAAAGAGATCTATGTTGTAAATATCTAGGTTAAAGATTATTATTTTATTATTATCTGTTTCTCTAGACCTTTCTCAGTTTTCCAAAAAAATCTTTATTTTTGATTTGTTTTCTTGATTAATTTCGCGTCGATTTCTTCTGTACAATAATGTCATCAATAAGATATTTATAGTTTTTGAATTACAAACAATCGAAAATAAAGATTTTTTATGGAAACTGAGAAAGCTCTAAAGAAACAAATAATAAAATAATAATCCTCGTTTAATTTAAAGTAAATTTGATAGAACTTTTATTGAGAATTGAATTAACCTAATTAAAAAAGTAAAATTAAGTTTACAAATATATATATATATATATTTGTAAATAATTGGACCGACTGCCTCCACGCTAATTCAAATAAAGCGCAAGCAAATCATTGACTACATTTACAAGTCATCTTTATAATCGGGTTTAATAACATCCGTAGTTTTAAAATTGACCAATCACAGCTATTCCTCTGAAGAATAGAATGACTGTGATTGGCTAGTTTTAGAACTATACACGAATGTTATTAAATCCGATTAAGGGTGAAGTGTAACGTAATTATTATCACAAGTGGATTTTTTTCCTATCTCTTTTAGGGTATCCTAGGTTCCGGCTTCGCGTTGAAAGTACAGCAGAAACAACGGCAGAAGCATTTCAATCGACAGATACCGGCTGCCGCGATGTTAATACAATGCCTGTGGAGGTGCTACGCCGCCGACAAGGCCATCAACAGCGTCGCCACGTGGAATATCTACATCAAGGACCCGGCACCGGCCGGCCAGCCCTCGACGCCCCTTGGCAAGGTAACGTTTCCCCGTTTGCGAGTATAGCGGAGAGCGGGAGAGAAAAGTAGCCGTATTAGCTGTTGACTGTTGATGTTCTTAGCTGCTTATATAATGTTCCTTGGCGTGTTTTAACTGACCGTGCCGCGGGCGATTACCGTGTCACAACCGAGACGGATCTAATCCGTCGCGAATCTCGTAATCACCCCGTCGAGGTCTGCGGAAAAACCGCAAAACTCCTTCCCTTTCCCTCCTCCCCTTTATCGAGCACACGCTAATGGATTTGAAATTATTCATTGTATTTCACCCAATCCGTAGATCGTATATCTCCGAGATAATTGCTTCTAAGATCTCCCGACTTTTACCGCGATTATACAGGGTGTCCGACAAATAAGTAACCAAACGAAAGGTGGAGGTAGATTGGGCCAAACTGAGTCGAAAAGTCCTGAAGCATTTTTTTTATAACGCTTAATAAAAGAATTATTATTAAGTAAAGTCTGGCCAATCAGCGCCTACCTTTAACCGGGCGCACGTCAGTAAGCCGCGCGCCGTGAAGTGTGCGCTGCCACATACTGGGTGCTTTCCATTTAGTGACTCAAGTCGACACAAGTATCGTTCTATCTTCTTTCAATACCAGTGAACAACAAAGATAGAATAATGCTTGTGTCAACTTGAGTCACTAAATGGAAAGCACCCACTATCAGGCGCGCGGCAAACCGACGTGCGCCCGGCTAAAGGTAGGCGCTGATTGGCCAGACTTTACTCAATAATAACTCCTTTATTAAGCGTTATAAAAAAAATGGTTCAGGACTTTTCGACTTAGTTTGACCCAATCTACCTCCACCTTTCGTTTGGTCACTTACTTGTCGGACACCCTGTATATACGTTCTCGCGCGCGATCGGATTATCGAGTAATATCCAGCTTGCCGTTTGTGCTCGCTTCGTATACTACCCTAAGCGGATTTCGAGAAATCAAATTTGTTTTATGTCGTCGATCCGTGGCGCGCGCAAAAAAGCAGCTCGAAAGGATGACATACACGAGATATAAAACAATAATCGCAATTAATTGCAATTAATCGAAACTAAATAATTAAATTTTTAATTAAAACGAATAGGTACTTTGCTTTTTGAAATAAAACTTATATTTGAAACCAAATTTATGTTCAATAATTGAATAATTTCTGATGTAACAGAGACCTTTTATATATCCTTGGCCAGAAATATATATGAAATATTTTTAATTGACAATCGATGAATCAAGCTAATCAGCATTTACAAATTACCGCGTCGAGTTAAATATATATAGGAAATATGAAGTTTATACAAAAAGTGTTTGTTATATTTATTAAATAAAATTGAGAACTAAAAATGAAATTACCACTAACAAATTTGCCACTGATTTTAATTTACTTATTTCTTTTTTATTTAGGTAAAGAGAGTTATTGACTTTTTTAAAAAAGGTCTGGATTTCAAAACATTGTTTAATATGGAACTTAATAGAAAAACAACAAACATTTTGCATACATCAATTTATCGTATAAAGTATAAAAAATTTGTCGTAGTTTTAATTTCGAACGTTCATGAATTTAATTTACTACAATTTGACAGATTTACTCTTCATACTTATGATGACGGCACTATAGAGCTGTCATTAGATTTTGTCTCTCTCATCTCGTGTGCAAATATATTTGAAATACATAATAATGACGTAATATTGAAGCCGCTGCGTAATTTTATTAACAAATATTCACATTGAAAGAAATGTACTAAAACCAAAAAATTTTCTTTGATTTAAAAAAATTATTTGTTTAAATACTTGCAAATGAATTAGTTATTTCAATCAAGCATAAATATTTTTTTATATTAAAATTTTAAATAATGTATTGTAAAAATTATAATTTTTATTATATGCAAAAATAATAAATTGTATGATATTTTTAGTGCAGTATATGCATATATAAGATCGCTCTGTTAAAAGCTTCTACAACAAACCTTTCTTCTCCACGCAATCGCATTCCGCGCACAATGATGAGATTCGCGAGGGAATGATCCGCCGTCTAATATTATCTGTTACTATTATTAATCGTATAACAACGATAACGGTCGTGTGTTTTTACTTGTCCGACGATAATTTGGCAGTGGATGGATGCAAGCGGAGAATGCGAATTTTGCTCGATGTTCTCAATGTGCCGTTATTTACCACCGAGATATTCGAGACAATTTTGATTTGTTTAAATACTTGCAAATGAATTAGTTATTTCAATCAAGCAGCAAATATATTTGAATTAGTAAAATATAGGCAAAGTATGCTTTAATTTGCAAATAAGAAAAAAAAGTTTGTTTTTCTATTTTTATTATACTAAATTACTTCCTTTAAAAAACATTTTTTATTTTTGGGTTGCTTGTTTCAAAAACACAGGTTCTCTTTATTTTAATACCCCCCCCCCCCCCCCCCCCCTTTTACGTATAAAGTAACGAGCATTGCGCTTTGGTTTTCACATTCGTTCGTTTTGATTTCGTTTACAGAAAGTGCGGACGATTCGCCCCCTTTTTTAATGAACTGGTTTTTACCTTTTGAATATATTATATATCCCTCTTATGGTTTTAATAATACTATTTATTAGTTGGAATGCTGAGCACACGGGATATATGTGTATATAAGAAAATATCTTCTAAAAATATTCTTATATAATAAATATTTGTTATAAATTTGTTTTTTTTTTTTACGTGAACGTTAAATGTCGCAATTCCATGCAACGCCAGTCAGCAAAATTTATTGTTTCTGCGTGAGTTGCGCGTGAATAGTTTTATTTTTCTACTTGTAAATTTAGATCTGTAATCTAATACGTGTAAACATAATCACAAATATATATCTATATTCTTTTACACGGTCCCTTAACTGTGATTCTAGCACATTGTATAATATATTAAGAATATCCATGAAAAGTTAATTAATTAATTCTATCATCTACGCGCTTTTTTCATAGAGTATTGTCTTTTTTTTTAAATTTTGTATTTCAAATATTCGCAATTAAGAAATAGCTTCACTAGCTGTCATCCTCGATCAAATTGCTTTTGAATATACGAGTCAAATAACGAACGCGATATTTTTAGAATGACACTTGATTTTTCAATACAGCCGCGTTTGATTTCCATTTTCGATTATTATCGTCGAAATAACTATTATATTTTTGTATTTGTATTTCGCAACGTGTCCAGACATTTGTAAAATTGCTCCAACAATGTAAAACGCAGATACGGACGATGCGTCCGAAACCGCACAATTACAGTGTGTTAAAATAAATTTATATGGCAAGGAAATTTAAAAAAATCCATATTTAATTAGCCTATCGGCACATTTTGCGTACGCTCGATTAACGCGGAGCGATTGTATTCATAGGAATAATATTATCTCCATTTTGCATCTGCTGCCAAAGTTCTCGAACTCCATATCAAAAACGCGTATTCATATATCGAGATAAAGTACCGTGTTTCTGCGATGCATTATTTAAAATAGTAAACAATGCTCAGTGATGATTTAACAATGATAAAATATACCTAATATATATATTTCAGTTGATTTGTGTAAAGAAGATGGTATGTAAATGGTTTATATTTATTTCTATTCTTATCTCTCTTTTGCATGTTTATTTTTTCCCAACTTTTTATCACTTTTCTTTACACATTTCTGTTACACCGTGAAATGTCTATCTTTTATATAATATTATGTAAGACGGGGTCACTATATTCTCTCACTGTGTCAGCTGAATGTATAGAATATGCGCATATTGGAAGATATATAATGACATAAATATACCGTACTTTCGACGCACATTTACTTTTAATGAAGCTACTTTAATACGGGTCCGAGTCTTTACGTAAATACGCCATATATGTATACGTCATATAATATGTATAGTCACGTTTAACACTAACGTCTAGAAGATAATCGGTCTGCTAAACCATTACCTAAATAATAGACACAATACCCGTTTTCTTATCTTAACTTCTTTTATCTTAATTTTTAGGAAGAATTATTTCCGGGACCCCTTAATTTGATGGGTGCATTTGATAGATTTTTTACCGAGAAAAAGAATGCCGCAAACCATAACGCACTACGATCAATAGTTTTTAAGATATCAATATCTCAAAATTTTAATTTTGGTAAATATGCATATTAGGTCACACCTTGCCGATGACTTTGATCTTGACATATGTTGTTAAGGACATGACCCTGAGTAACTTTTCCTTATAACTTAACCGGCATTTTAGTTTTAACTCAGAAATAGGTTTGGGTTACATTATATCTTCCGGAAGTGGAGCCCCTCCGTAGGGGGGACGGAACCCACTGTGTCCACGCATATACTTTACAACGCGAAGCGAGGTCCACCCCACGATTGTTTTGTGGATGGGAAAGTGTATGCGTGCATGCAATGGGTTCCGCCTCCCCTTTCTAGGGGGTCTCTACTTTCGGAAGATATAACCTAACTCAAACCTATTTCTGATTTAAAACTAAAATTTGGTTTGGGTTAGGTTATATGCAAATCCAATTTTAATGTGAAATCAAAAATAGGTTTGGGTTAGGTTTTTTACTTTGAAGGTCATAAACAGACTAGTACGACGTACATAAACACGACTGCTCCTAATATCAGTTTATAATGCCTAAGGAAAAGCATTAAAATTGTCAAACTTGAATTTGTTATATTTTCTAAACCAATGCCGTTCGCTACTTGATTCTTGCGGGGAATTACTCAGAACACTCCTCTCTACTTATTTAATAATTTAAAAAATTATAGAAATTGGGGGTGTCTCCCTATCTCTATATAATTACTCAAATTTTAACTTTAAATATTTCAGAAATTATAAGAGACCACCGATTAAGTTATATGGAAAAGTTATTCAGGGTCATGTCTTTGACAACATATGTCAAGGTCAAAGTCATCAGCGAGGTGTGACCTAATATGCATATTTACCTTTTATTTTTATTTTTTTTTTTTTGAAAAAATATATCGAGATCTCAAAATTTTTGCATAATGCAACAAATGAATGCAATAATCGCCCCATTCGTAATGTGCAGATAGAGCGGGTTAAACCGAGTAGGAAAGTTTTTTACTATTTCACGATTTTTGTAATAATTATTGAGAAATTAATTAAAAAAGATTTACCAATTCGCGCGAGTATAAGCGCACAGCGAGAAGAGACAATCCAAAAGTAGGCGTGCGATAAAGTTTTGGGAGGAGCGCTCTACAAATCACAACAGTTGTACAAACAATGTACAAACGGTACGATGGATTCTCGCGTCTTAGCAACCACATATCAGATCATCCTTTCTCATCGCGCGATAATATTCGCGCGAATTGGCCGATGTTTTTAAATTAATTTCTCATTAATTATTGCAAAGATCGCAAAACGGTAGAGGACTTTTCTATTCGGTTTAATCTGCTCTACCTGCACATTACGGGTGGGGCGATTATTATCAGACACCCTGTATATGTATATAAAGAATAATAAGTAAAATGAGAATAATAAGTAATCATAGTAATACTTAAAGTAAAGATTCACCTCTCGGACATGGGTTGGGTTAGGTTAGTTTTTTTCGGGGCTGGAGTGCAGAGGGGGGGGGGGGCTTCGTCCTTCCCTCACCTACGCGTTCGATTTTTCTACACATAAATAAATGAATCTATTAAGAATACATTTTATAAAACATACATGGTGTCAGAAAATTACTATCAATTGTTATGGCAAAAGTATTACTGTAATTACGATTTTTAAAAATCGATACCTCGAAAACTATGGATCGTAGCGCATTGTGGTTTGTGGCATTCTTCTTCTGATAAAAAATTCTATGAAAATGACCCATCAAATAGAGGAGTTCCGGAAATAACATTCTTGCTTAATTTTCTGATTAAATTTTTTGTGTAACTATTTTTACCAAAAAATATCTTTTTCTTTCTAATTTTATCTTATTTTTATTTAATACATTCTTTCGAATAATTTCGGAGAAAAATCAAAATTTTTTATTAATTTCTCGCGAATAAAAGCTGAAAAAATTAATACAGCTGTCTATCAAATTGATGTTACTCTCTCTCAGACAATGAAAGAAATCACATTACGTCCAAAGTATTAAAGATGCGACGAAAGTATAGGTTAAAGTGTTTATCGCGGAGAGAATAACCGGGAAAATCTTTCTTACGAAAGATAAAGCAACGGCAGCTTCTATGAGATATGTCGCTTCTTAGCTTTAGTGTTAGATAATTTTTGTTTATCTATTTATGGTGCCGAGAGCCGTTTCTGCTTGATTGGGATTTTTTTAAAATTTATTTTCGAAGCTACAAAAATGTCAACAGTGTAAAACAGACGAGATACACGACACCATAATTGTTTCTTCTTGTTTCGACAAAAACGAAACGATTCGCCAGCGATCGAACAAGCTACTTCTTCTTAGACAAGTGGGGCTTTGCGTAAGCTTCTTAAAGCTTGCCGACGAAGGAACAAGGAACAATAATCGTTCGTTTGATCGTATTTGTGCTTCTATACAGGGTATCCCACCCGTACAGGCCTTTTAAGAAAAAGGGAAGTGGATTTTATCAAAAATTTTGATGACTAAATCGGATATGTTCTATTGTATGATGATATTTTCAACTTTTGGTACCGACCGGAATGGGTCTATCCAGACCGAAAGTCAAATTTTTTAAATGAAATATGACACTTTTTATTGCAGATTCGGATTCCCCGGCGAAAAATAAAAAAACTTGTCCTAAACATTTTTTTTCTAAAATGCCTTCATTGATCCTGAAATGATACACGCGCTAACTCGCCTAGAAATGCAGTTAAAATTTATTTTTTCATCACATTTTCAAGATTATTTCCAGATTATTATTAAATGTTTAATCCTTTATGTTAATAAAATTTTTTAATCATGTTACTACAATTTATCTTTTTCTAACTATGTTATTGAAATAATGACAAATTTATTAAATTTGTTTATTCATTTAAATAAAATTGTTTATGTTTATGTGTAATCCGAATTTGCAATAAAAAGTGCCATGTTCCATTCAAAAAATTCAACTTTAGATCTGAATAGCCCATTTCCTATCTAGCTATTCTATTTTCGTAAATCACACTTTAAAAATCATTTCAAGGTTGATGGAGGCATTTTAGAAAAAAATATTTGGGACTAAAGTTTCTTATTTTTCGCCGGGAAATCCGAATCAGCAATAAAAGGTGCCATATTCCATTTAAAAAATTTGACTTTCGGTTTTGGCCTATGATCATAGGCCATTTCCGATCGACCGGAAATTGAAAATATCACCATACAATAGAACGTACCCAATTTAGTCATCGAAATTTTTGCGATTTTTGATAAAATCCATTTTACTTTTTCTTAAAAGATCTGTACTGGTTAGGGACACCCTGTATACCTCTGGCTTACATATTTTTCTTGGCGCACCATTACTATTTTCGAGGGCAACCATCCGTATCATGTGATACACAAAAGTGACTTTATCTTATATTTAGCGATATTTTATAACATGCACGCGCCTGAATAATACATAAGATTTGTAGCTATATGTATATA
>NW_021849121.1:723588-731863 GCF_003651465.1 Formica exsecta | reverse complement strand
TATATATATGTATGTCGTGTGTATGTGCGTGCGTGTTCGTGCGAGCTTACTTCTTGCCTCTGCATTAATCTGCGAAGCGGAAGACTGAAATCTCGCTCGAACGCAGAAATGTGTGGGAGTTTACGCCGGTCGTGCGGCTTGGCAAGTCTCCGCATGA
Source organism: Formica exsecta (assembly GCF_003651465.1). Taxonomy (NCBI): domain Eukaryota; kingdom Metazoa; phylum Arthropoda; class Insecta; order Hymenoptera; family Formicidae; genus Formica; species Formica exsecta. The sequence continues at coordinate 731,706 of NW_021849121.1, read as the reverse complement.
TAAATACAAGTATTAAGGAAAGAGATGTTGGAAAATCGGAAAACACTTTATACGAAAGATTTAAATGTCGACGGTAGCGTGTTTTTAAGACGTGTCGAATTTTGCCAACCTATTTTATAACAAAATTTTGTGCTATATGAATAAAATAATATTAAAAAATGGAAAATATAAAGACACAAATCTGAAAGTATACTCTTTTTTATAATTATTATCACGTATTTATTCGATATCCCATTATGATATTTTGCATTTCTGTATCTGAGTTATGTGAAAAAATATTCACACACTTGACAATTTATTCGAATCATTCTGTCGATGAAAAATATATACAATTTTTGGTATATAATATGATCGTGTTTCTCGAGTAAAATGGTACGGTTTAATATTTTGGGAACATTCTTTTTACAATGTAAAATTTTGAAAATAATAAAAGAAAAGAAGCACGCGCTTTAATGCGTGTACAATGCACTCAATATATTGATAGTACGCCCCGGGGATTATCCCGGTTCCGGTGTTTGGTTGCATCGAGCCGTTTCGTGCTGAAAGGACATAAACGACATCGGTTCACGACCGGCGTAATTTCCCGTAGCAAACGTTCGTTCCGGACGTCCCGCGGGAGAGATCGTCGCTTTTGCACGATATTCCCCAATAAACGACATCGGTTCACGACCGGCGTAATTTCCCGTAGCAAACGTTCGTTCCGGACGTCCCACGGGAGAGATCGTCGCTTTTGCACGATATTCCCCAGATGATAATGATGATGATAATGATGATGATGATGATGATGATGATGATGATGATGATAATGATGATGATGATAACGATGACCGCGTCGTGTTAGGAGAAAGAGTGGCCAAACACATTCGGCCAGTAGGGATAGTGCATGTTGTGTTCGATGTGCGTTGTAATGGGAGGGCACCGGGGGTTCAGTCTCTGATGATCCAGGTGGCAAAGAAGGCGAGTGTGCTGAAGAGGCGGAAGTCGCGGAATCGGATGGATGGCCAGCAACAGCAGCAACAGCAACAGCCGACCCTGCCGCCCGTCACGATATCCGGCGGCATATCAGCCGGCGCCGGAACCGGCCAGAACGACAATCAACGCCTCGAGAACGAGGGGGACGTGGTGTTTTACATGGAGGAACCTAAAGCGGGCACGCCGAATCGCGCCAGACGCGACAATCGGTAAGCGACTCCTATAGAATCAGGAGAGAAATCTTCGTTGGGGCTATTATTTCATAACTGATTCCATGCGTGTGTAAAAATAACTTGATAAATATAGACATAAATAAAAAAAAAATGTTTCTTTTTTCATAAAAAACAATTTTTTTATGAAAAATAACAATAAACGTCGTTTTCTTCATTTTTTTTTTTTTTAGATATTTAATATCTTTATATTTTAATTATTGCAAATTAATTTTTTATTATTTTTAACTTTTTAAATAATAGATTTGAATTAACCATTATTATTTTAAATATAGCTCTTATTCCAATTGGCTATATATGTATATAATTATATAATTATTATTTTTAATTAGGTAAAAAAATAAATTAAAAATATAAGAACTTCACTTTTTTGATTATGTTAACAAAAGAAACAAAAAAAATAACATTATATTTTAAAAAATTATGAAAAAAAATAAAATTTGTTTTTTTTTTTCAACTGTTTTTTCTGTTAGAAAAAGAACGGTTTTTTTGCATTTTTATATTGTTGGAAAATTTATGTTTTCTTGTTAAAAAATCTGCCGGTTAAAATTTTTGCATTAAATATTTAACACATGCATGTGTTACTTTAACATATTGTTGTTGTGTTAATTGAACTCAAATGTTAAATTATTAAAACAACTGGAAAAAAATATAAACGTAACACAATGTGCACATATTTCTAATTTTGCACAATAGATATGTTCCGTATTATTAGTGACTGGATTCATCTGTTAAAAATTACAGAAAAAATATTGATTTTATTCTATAATAATAGGAGTGAGAGAGTGACTGTAGACTGTCAATAACTTTTTTTCCAAGTTACTTTTATTATTAAAAATATGTTGATTTTACACAAAATTTATTTCAAACTACTATGAAGTTTGCATTCATTTTGTGTCGAAATATTGACATAATATTTTAGTGTCACCATTTATCATATAAATATTATGCCAAATTAACACAAAAATTTATGTGAACTGTTTGAGACATGCGATATAAGTTAAATTTAACACAAATTTTCTAACTTTATATTGATAGAACAATCAAAAAAGAGTACCATCGCGTTAAAAAATAAATCGGAAATATATATAAAATCAAATTTTTTGCTCATAATTTAATTTAAAATGCTTTGTACGTAAAAATGGTGTACGTACATACGAAAGATTTTTTCCTCAAATATTCTATCTCAAGTATTGTCGGCGAAGAAAATTAGAATATGTATTAAAATAAGAGAAAAAAATTATTCCGACTTTTCAATCAGTGTCGTTCACAGTATCATATATGCAATTCGAGTTTAAATTTGGTGACAGTGCGATAAAGTTTTACGTCGTCATCTTTAGGACGGATTTCTGTTCATTTCTTCGAGCGGAAGAGTATCTCGGAAGCTTCGTTTACAGCTCAGTAAAGTAAACGGAGGTGAAGCTGGTATCATGAAATTGGCGAGCTTATTTCTGAATGCTCGCCGTCTTCGTCGTCGAGTAGTATCGAGTGAAAAGTGTATCTCGAGTGAGGTGTCTCGATAACTTCCTGAGTCTACGAGTAATTGCTCGTTGATTCTCAAAGAAGATACATTCGTTTGCGAGAACACGTATAAGCGCGTTTACCGGCGAGAATCTTCTACCGCTTTAACTTCGAGCAAAATTTCTCGAGTGACGCTTTACTTTGATAAAACAGTGTGTTAATTAATTATAAAAATTCGCTTGCTTGCTTTATTAATTCATTTTTAAAAATAATAAATTTTTCGCTGAAGCTGAGATTTGTTTCGAATGCTAATTTGACAGATATGTTACAAATTTGGTGATATAGTTACATCTAGAAAAATCAATTTTTTTTTTAGAACGAAGTTGTATGAAAAAATTTTATTCTGCATTAGCTTATTTTTTTCGGTTGTATCATATTTCTCGACTCACCTAGTATTTATGTTTCAATATCACGTTTGCATGTAAAATCTCGATGTGCTCGAGAAATTGAGTGAAGATACCAAATAATAATTATGTGTAACCCGATGAAGAATCGCGTTCTGATTTACGAATGATAACAATAATAGTAGGAATAATTTAATTAAAATCCATTTATCGATATATTATATATGTATAAATGTCATCTGATATATCTTCCATCAGCTTTTGAACATATTAGTTGATAATGTATTCAAAAGTTGATGGCAGATATGATATGATATTTGTACGTTAATTTGTCGTTGAAGAATCGCATATTTCCAATGCGTATAAATTGGCCGCATTATTGAAGGAATTATCGGGATTATGATATTAATATTTCTTTTAACATATTCTGTCTAATTATAATGATAATATCTTTTCTACACTGTTGGAAAATTTGGCTTAAATTTAACATACATCGCATGTCCCAAATGGTTCACACAAATTTTTGAGTTAATTTAACATAATATGGATATGTTAAATGGTGACACTAATACTATATTATTTCATTACAAAATGAATGCAAACTTTATAGTAGTTTGAAATAAATTTTATGTAAAATCAACATATTTTTAACGACGAAATTAACTTGGAAAAATGTTATTGACGGTCTGTAGTCACTCTCACTCTTATTGTAGAATAAAACAACATTATTTTCTGTAAATTTTGACAGATAAATCCTTTTATTAATAATACGGAATATATCTATCGTATAAAATTAAAGATATTTGCACATTGCGTTATTTTTACACTTTTTTTTAGTTGTTTTAATAATTTAACATTTGAATTCAATTAACACAACATAAAATATGTTAAATTAACACATGAATATGTTAAATATTTAACACAAAAATTTTAACCGACATATTTTTTAACAAAAAAACACAAATTTTCCAACAGTGTAATGATATTTTTTTTAACGTATTATGTCTAAAGATAACTGGAAAGAAGCCTTGAGCTCATAAAAAATTTCGACAAATCGCAACGTTGCATTACACGAGACAATATTTTGCAATCCACCTTTGATTGATGCGAGTTCAGAATTCATACCTGCGGTGTCATCGCAGTGTAATATTTCAAAACAAAGTGTAAAACTCCCATTTAATTATCTGTTATTTATACCGGCATGGTATCCGTTAAAACATCCTCCAACGGTATTTCTCTCGTTTCTCAAGGGATGCAATCCAACAAATTGCTCTGGAGAAAGACTCTCGAAAGTTGTGCGATGAAAGCGGAATAACGATACAGCATCAAGTACATTAGATGGCCAAAAGATATTTTAATATTTACTAGATACATCTTTAATGACACTTTCAGGATGAAATATTCACGTATAAAATATCATGACAAAGAAAATTAGAGAAAGATGATCCGCTAAGAAAATATCGACTTTAAATTAACGCAAATAATCTGTTATTAATAAGATGACGTCAGTACGAAAATTTATTGGTCCAATAAATGTTAAGATATTATCAGATGAATACTGACGATCCTATATAGCGTACAATATAATTATAACAGAATTATTAATTTTCTTCACTTCTAGAAGACATTTTCAAATTGAATGCAACGCGTGTCTTTGAAAAGTCCAAGGATTTATATTATTGATTAATTTGATATAATATTTTATAGCTTGTGATATATTTTTTAATTATACACATACTTAATTTCTCACATTTCTCAAACATAAAAAAAAATACCAAATTATTAGACACATAGTTTTAAGCATCTTGTGACACATAAATATCTAAATTCTACGTGTTTGATCTAAAAATGTTTAATTCAGAGGCGAGAGAGATTGATAACGCTTATAACGTTCACTGCTTGACGTATCTGTCCGAGATATTAATTTTGAAAAATTGGGATATTATGAATGCGGCAGTAATTGAGACAATGGGACTTTGCCAAAGTTCGCGATTTATAAAATATGCGGCCAATGTCGCATGAATTGTACGACGGGCGAGCAGCGGTTTGCGAAACTTTTCGTGACAGGTACACGTCGATCCCGTCCGAAGAGCGCTTTCTCTAGAGCAATTCCGCGACGTCAAAAGAACTGACTCGCAAGCCCGTTAGTTTGAGTAGCGTGTTTCCGATTGGCAGGGGAAGCCTCTTCACTTCGCAGACGAGCTCGGTGACGGAGGCAACTAGCGATGAAATTGACATCGACATCGAGGAACCGCAAAGAGTCACCACGTGAGTATATACACATTCAGTGTCCTTAGTAGAGATAAATCTGTGTCATAATATTATATATCGCGTTTATAATAGAAAATAATATATGCAGGATATATGTAAAAAAGAATTACGAGAAATTTTAGGAATTTGTAATATTCATCAAAATATATCCAAAAGAATTAAATTATGAGAAAACTTGTTTCTAATTAAATTAATTTATATTAAATTTGATGAAGTAATTGTTTGATTGTGATGTGCTATTTGTCTGCTATTTGTTTCAATATTCACTTGAATATATTTTGTATGTTTCCTCAGTGAAAATGTAATACATATTTAAATGTCTTATTTAGAAACCCATTTAGAGAGCGTGATATACACCGTTGTTACGAGAACAGCGAATTCAAAACAGAATTAAATTGTTATCGGAAAATAACAGAGAGAGAGAGAGAGAGAGAGAGAGAGAGAGAGAGCGAGAGAGAGAGAAAATATTTGCTATAAAATAAGGTAACAACGAATTCGGAAACGAATAATTTTGGAATCCATGTTTATTAAGGATGCTTTGGCTGTACAATAGTAGTAAAAAAACTATCAAAATTTAAAAAAAAGAATATATTTTTTATGTTTATATTGTTTGGAAAATTAAATAAATAGATCTGGATTTTAAAAAAAATTAAAATATCAAAAAATAATTTTGATTTAATGATTTTTAACGTTTTCATAAAAGAAAATAGTTGTAATCAATATTTTTCCCAATTTATGACAAAAACTTTTGGTCATGAATATCCCTTGAAATTAAAACTGCAAGAAACAAAAAAACGAGTAATTTACAGGAAGATTTTGGGTACAAGTATTTTGCTATAATTTTTAGTAAATAATTTTTAAACGGGTCAGTGAATTTAAATCAAGTTTTGTACAAATGTTTATTAGAGTTCTATTAATATATGTGAACATTTTTATTTAGCTGGCAGTGTTCTTTCGTTGTCAAATTTGTCAATAAGTGTTACGCGATTTTCCATAAGAATCAATACAAACTTAAAACTTAAATAATTTCCGAACCAAGAGAATTGTGTGTGTGCTCAGGTTTTGCACAGATACTCGAAAGAAATAGTAGAACAATCTGCGAAATTTTCATGCTTCTGTCAATGTTTTGACATATGACACATATATCCTTAACCGAAGAGAGCGTACGGAAATTTACACTCAAAAAAATGTCTTGCTGATATAGGTAGATTTCTAGGTGTCACAACAAAACTTTATCGCTATTTTTTGTATCTGTTAGAATATTGTCTGTTACATATAGAATTTATAGCAGCAATATTCTAATAATATCTTCTAGAAAATTTAGGTCCCATTGCCAAATGTTAATCACTGCATTGGATAAATATGAGTTTCGATACTACAGAACGATCTTTGTGAGAAATATAACTGCCAATTATAACTGCAGCATCGAAAAATTGAGAAAAATTGTTTAAAAGAGCTAGATAGATTGAGCGCGTTATACAAATATGTTAGACGTGAGGATTATATATTCATTTGTTTCTTGCCGCTAATTTTTTCTGTCTACCACAGCCAAACTTTATAACAAGTATGATTGGCCTTAACATGGATAGGCGCCACAGAAAAACATTCTTTCTAAATTTCACAAACAGTTCAGATATAAATTCTGTCTCTGTCACTTAGATTGATTAAATGCGAAACATATGCGATATCACAGTATTTGCTAATCATTTATGTACCTCAGTTAATTTTGCGCACCAAGAAAATTTTTGCTGTAGTTGCAATACCACTTTTTTGAGTGTACGATTATTCTCACAATACTTTATGAATTATCTATGCTTTGTCTTCACAAAATATAATACTTTAAAAAATTATATGGAGATACATTTTTAAAGTTACAATTAAATATTCGCGCATGAGAGAGCGTTAGATGCGCGGCGCATTCGTTTTGATACAGAGGAAAAACGAAAGGAAGGAAGTCGCTGCACCGTAACGACTGATGTTTCCGTTTGGAGCAGCGGCGGCATAGACGAAAACTCGTCGGCGGAATAAAAGTTCCACCGGTGCTTCCACCGGAAGCAGCAGCCGTTGCGCCATTATCTATTTCGTTTTTCATTCACATACGTTCGGATGCAGGTGTGAGTACAGCTTTAGGTACGGAACACCTACGAATAATATAGTTGAGAGCGTAATAGCTCTAAAATAACGAGAATCCACCACCAAGATAAAAATTTCCACGTAAAATTCTATTCCATAAATTAATAACGTATTTTACATTATAATAGAATTATCTACAAAATCGTAGGAATGCATATTATATGTACTCTCTGTTTGATATAATAATTCAATTTGAAATATATAATTCAAATACATATATAATTGAGTAAAATAAAGCCTTGATATAATTCAGTTGCGTGACAGTTGCTCGAATAATATTGCAAGCGCTGTGCTTTTCGTACGGAAAAATGTATCACGAGAAGCGAAACCGAACCGCCTATTACAAGGGTGAACGACACACCCTCTAGGATAAGGGTTCGGTTGCGCATCGTGTAGGAAACCGTACGAAGAATAGCTGGAAAGAAAATATCTAACATCGAAGAAGATACTTCGTCGTAACCGAAAAGGCTTCTTTTGTACGAAAATCCGTTACAGAGAAATTCATGAGTCGAGATAAACTTGCATTAACTTCGCTCTAATCTCTCTGTGAATTTATTTGGAATATTTAACATTAAGACTGTTATCTATAATGACATTTTTTCATAAAGTTTCTTTATTAATATTATTTAAAAATAAAATTAAAATAA
>NW_021849121.1:707379-721276 GCF_003651465.1 Formica exsecta | reverse complement strand
TGTGTCGTATATATTTTCCTCTACGAGACGTAGGATAATTGCAGGCTGTAATTTATTTTATGAAAGATAATCGATCGATCGATCGTCTCTGTGTTTTTTCAATAGTAATCGTGTCTCTGCGCGAATAAATAGCATCGCATAATGTTACATGCTCATTGGTAGGTGGGAGAAACAGGAACGTGCATATATGTGTCCCACAATAAAATAGTAAATGTCAAGAGCGCTAAATCTAGTTAAACTTTTCGCGATTAAGGCCACATGACAGGTTACAGACGGAATATTAAGTTCTGGTAAATGCGTCACAAAAAATCGAATGGATCATGGATAAGTGATTTGACATTTTCTGAGAATAGAGACCAGAAATTAACATCGTTGTTTTGACGCGTCGTAATTATTCGTAATTGCACGTTACTATTTTTATCGGGGGTATTATAATTGGACATTATAAAACATTATAAACAGTTTCTCTAGTTGATTTCGATGGTGAGACAATTATAATATATGTGTGTGATACAATTATATAATACGGTCTACGTTTGCGTTTTTCTCGACGGTAGCAATAATAATCATGTTATACCATTAATAGCTAGCTTTGGTGCACATGTCTCTAGAATAAACATTTTCAGTGGCATTAAAACAATTGTAATTGTTTTCAAAGATATCAAAGACTTAATAAACAAAAAATATATTTGTTAAACCAGCGTTTTGATGAATAATTAAACACAGCTTTTAATTAAATATTAAATATGACATGTTATGACAATAAATTCCAAACAATATTTATTAATTCTGCTCTGGGATAAATCTATTATTTTTTTAATGGCATAAAAAGTACATTTTTTATAAAGTTTTAAAAATCGAAGTTTCGTTTTACCTCAGTTTCAGTAATCTTGACAAGTTTATACGCTTGATATTGTTGTGAAATGTCAATCGAATAATTAAAAAGTATGCTTGTGCAATAGGAATAGACCACGTAACGCCAAAAACATATAAATTCCGTTTGTCAGGCAGTCTGTTTACCGCAGTCTGTTTACCGCTGTCTGTTAATACATATTTCACGATTATCGGAGTCATTCGCACATCGATACGTGACGTCGAAGTCGCGAGATTTAATAAACGATATGCCTCGTGAATGTCTACTGTGTGCCATCTGATAGAAAAATCGGACCACCATCGCGATTGATCCAATTATCTTCGATCGAAACGACGTGCGTGGAATTTCTATGCCCGACGAAGATTTGCGATACGATTGCGAATAAAGAGTAAATTTTTAACCCTGAAAAAAAAAGAGTAGTTTAACGAGCCTCTATATACAAAAAGAGAGAGAGAGAGAGAGAGATCTTTAGAAAAATTTTTTTTTTTTATAGGAATGTTTTTTAAACATAACTATACTGATGGATGTGTGTATTACGTAATTATACACTCAAAAAAATGTCTTGCTGATATAGGTAGATTTCTAGGTGTCACAACAAAAATTTATCGCTATTTTTTGTATCTGTTAGAATATTGTCTGTTACATATAGAATTTATAGCAGCAATATTCTAATAATATCTTCTAGAAAATTTAGGTCCCATTGCCAAATGTTAATCACTGCATTGGATAAATATGAGTTTCGATACTACAGCTGGAACGATCTTTGTGAGAAATATAACTGCCAATTATAACTGCAGCATCGAAAAATTGAGAGAAATTGTTTAAAAGAGCTGGATAGATTGGGCGCGTTATACAAATATGTTAGATGTGGGGATTATATATTCATTTGTTTCTTGTCGCTAATTTTTTCTGTGTACCACAGCCAAACTTTATGACAAGTATGATTGGCCTTAACATGGATAGGCGCCACAGAAAAACATTCTTTCTAATTTTCACAAACAGTTCAGATATAAATTCTGTCTCTGTCACTTAGATTGATTAAATGCGAAACATATGCGATATCACAGTATTTGCTAATCATTTATGTACCTCAGTTAATTTTGCGCACCCAGAAAATTTTTGCTGTTGTTGCAATACCACTTTTTTGAGTGTACGATTCGTTCGATAGCTTCTAAAGCGAACTTTCAAGCCACTGCCATCGTGGTCGATTGTCGAGTTATTAAACGCCCATTTCGCGTGTGTATACTGAGTTAGATCGCGCCGACCGAAATCAGAGTATAGGAAGCCGAGAAATGTACATATATATCGCCATGCAAATTACTTCCACTTTGTATGCGAAATCGATAGTGCCGTGGAATTTTCATGTACCTCTATCTACCTCGTGCACATCATAATATACGGACAAATATCGTGCGGATCGTTATGCGCGAATTCACAAGATGAAGAGAACTTCTCTCTACGCGAGAATAGAGAATACTCTGCTTTTCTCTAGTTCAATGAAATTTAATTTTGCGAAAATCATGTAGCTTCCTTCGTGCATCCAAGCTACTCGGCACACGAGCTCTACTAAGGTTTGAGTTCTGGTCCTTTGAAAGTAGAATCGAATGCTCAGAATTCGATCTCTAATATTGCATCGGGGAAATGTTTTGCAACTTGATAATCAGCTTGATAACCTACCAGATGTCGTTTTTTCTGTCGTGCTTTGCATTTGCATTTTTCAATTTCCACCACCCTATCACCGAATACTGTTAAAATCAGTTAAAAGTTTGTACTTTAATTTCATTTCCAGTTAAATAATAGCCGAAAGAAATGAGAGAATAGACTGTATATTGAGTTGTTCTATATATGTGAAATATAATACATTGTTTTTTCACGTTTTATAGGAGATGATATTATTCATCAGATAGACAAATATTCATCCGAACAGGAATTTAAATTACAATTTATTTTAGAACCGATTACATTTATTATTTTATTTTATTTTTATTGAATACGCGTTTTTATACAAGACGACTTTAACACCTCAAATAGATTTCCTTTGAAATTTGTGTTAAGGAAATATTCTTGTATTTTAAATTCTTATATATATATATGTGTGGTTACTCTATTAATAACATTTCAAGCGTTTCAAGCAGGTGTTTGTATATTTAGCATACCCTTGGACATTTAATTCAGTTTAATTTAGCATTCACCTATATAGCTATTATATCTTATTTAAATCTGGTGAAATCTGTCGGATGTTTCAGTGCCACGAGGTAACATTTTCGGGATAAAAATCTGTGTCCTCGGCTTCCGCTCATTAAGAATTAATCCACGTTCGCGAGACAATTAGACGAGACAATTATTGACACTGGTTGTCGCGATGAAAATACACACATCTCACCGAGAATGATATTCGTACACTGCTGGAAAATTTGTTTCCTTGTTAAAAAATATGCCGATTAAAATTTCTGTGTTAAATAATTAATACATTCATGTGTTAATTTAACATATTGTTGTTGTGTTAATTAAACTCAAATATTAAATTATTAAAATTACTGAAAAAAATTTGAAAATAACACAACGTGCACATATTTTTAATTTTACACGATAGATATATTCCGTATTATTAGTAAAAGGATTTATGTGTCAAAATTTACAGAAAAAGATGTTGATTTTATTCTAGAATAGGAATGAGAATGACTACAGACCATCAATAACATTTTTTCAAGTTAATTTTATCGTTAAAAATATGTTGATTTTACTCAAAATTTATTTCAAATTACTATGAAGTTTGCATTTATTTCTCGCGTTGAAATATTAACATAATATTAGCGTCACCATTTAACATATCCGTATTGTTAAATTAACACAGGAATTTGTGTGGATTATTTGGAATATGCGATGTATGCTAAATTTAAGCCAAATTTTCCAACAGTGTAGGGAGAGAGTGATCGGAAGGACGGGCAACCTTTCGCGGCTTTCCGCGCCATTGACATTTCGAAAGAGTCGATTTTGCGGGCGCGAATGGAACGCACAGTATTTCGCACAAAAGGCTTTTTTCAAACCCTTCTCCACAGACATGTAAGTGCTTTTTTTCACTGCGCCATTACTTTGCGCCGGTGCAAATGACCCAGTTTTCGCGGCGTCGAGCGCGCGCGTCCGCTCGTGCACACTCGAACTTGTTGTATTATACATAAAGATACTTGCCAGATTTTCTCCCTCCTTCCCCCATTTTTCGCTCTCACAGCTCACCTACTTCTGCCCGAAGCTTTCTTATGCTTGCCAACCAGGGAGAACCTCTCGTTCAGGTATCTTTTAGTATTTTTACCGTGCCTCGTCCGGCCTGCATTCACGCCTCGATCTCATTTTAAAACATCATTCCACCGCGTTATAAAAGCAGCCTTTTTATTCGCTCCCCAACACACATACACAACACACACATATATACATTCTATCCCGTTCTTCTTATCCGGTCTGCTGTATTTTTTCTTTTCTATTTTATCAATTATTCTATTAATTACGTACTTTTGCTATCGATAACATTCTATAACGTTCGATATATATATATACATTTTAATGATTCTTTTATTTTTCTATAAAACTCTTCTATTTATAATTTAATGCAATAATAAGGGAACATTTACGTCCGAGAATAAAGTAATTATTTGTCAAGTTCTTTTTATTCTCGGCTCCTCTTATAGGAGATCTTTTTAAGATCTATCAAAAACGGTATAATTATATTTGCGGCATAATTACAATAATAAAACATGAAAAGTAAAGCCTTATATTCTTAAAGTAGTACAATCAAAACTTTTCAAGTTTGATGAAGTCTTTTAAATGAGATTATTTGAATCTCATAGAGAGAGATGAGAATTTAATGAAATTTATAATACACACTAGGGATTAATTTATAACAAAATTTTCCTAGGTACCTCTATATTAATTCTTTCTGCTATTTGTGCATCATTATTTATTTTTCTCTTACATACACTCTCATAAGTATATTTTATGTTAAATTTGTATTAATCATTGTGTGTGGTTTTTATCTCAAAATTTATCTATTTATCTACTGTTTATCATTATTAGATTTCTTGGGTAGCAACGATCAACATTTTCCATCGTGACATTTTATAGAGATTTCTTACGAAGTGTTATCATTATATAAAGTATTTTATCTCGCACATTTACACCCACGACAGAAGCATCTGCAGACGAGTTAAGCATTCTCGAGAACATAAACACCCAAAGAATGGGCACTCTTCTCGAACGTATTCCTCGCTCTTCGGATAAGCGTCAAAAGGTTGAGAAGCAGCGGATGGTGGCTAATATAAGTCGAGAGAGAAAAGAAGCTCAATATTTTAACCGATATATATGTAAGAGTGCGTAATCAGATATTAATATTGACATGTATAACATTGCATTTAACACGTATAAATTTTCTATCTCGTATAACAATTATCTCAAAATAATAAAAAATTACAGAAATACAAAAAAATTAAAATTATGCAAAATTATACCGAAAATAAAATTTTTTTCAATCAATCAAATGAATATATTTTGTTAATTTTGATTCTTTTTACTTAAATAAATATATACTTTGTTCCCAAAAATGTTTTATTATATTAAATAAATTATTAGTTGCATGTAGTAAAAAGATGAAAAATTATTTATTAAAAAGAAATCCTGTGTTTTTTAAACAAGCAGCCAAAATTTAAAAAATGTTTTTTTCTTTTAAAGTAATTTAGTATAATAAAAATAAAAAAAAACAATTTCATTTTTTTATTTGCAAATAAAAGCATATTTTGCTTCTATTTTATATTTTACTAATTCAAATATATTAGCTGCTTGATTAAGATAACTAATTTCTTTGCAAGTATTTAAATAAATAATTCTTTTAATAAAAAAAAAAATGTTTTGGCTTTAGTATATTTTTTTTCAGTGTAGTTATTCTATTGAGATTCAATTATAGCATATTAACGCTTTAGTTTGGAAATGCCTTTAAATATAGGATACTTTATACAATTTACATTATCGAGATTTAATATTACATTTTATCAGTTTCTTGGCCGTAGCGTACGATAAAAGGGAAACGAGCTGTATCTAGTTGCATCTCATCGTGCCATCGACTAGGAAAATTAAGTTAGCGAAGATCGCAGTTCTCTCGCTCTCTCGAAGTAGTGTCAACTTCTCTTTTAAACTAAATCAAAAATTCGAATCTGAAACTACTACCGTAATAAAGTGATTCGCGATCGAATATCGCGTCGATAAAGCGATGTTCCAATTACAATACAACTAACACACATTTTTAGGCGACAGCATTTTTATTCTCTTATATTATTAATGATTTCACATTCTCTTCACATTTTGTCGTAACAAGAATGAAAAAAGGGAAATAAATAATGTGTCCTTCCCTTTTTGTAACATGTCGATTTAAACTTGGACTTCTACTACGTCTTCTAGGCTGACAGAAACACACCGAAATGCTATCCGGGCAATCAGAAAGATCAAATACTTCGTGGCTCGCAGAAAGTTTCAACAGGCTCGGAAACCATACGATGTGCGTGACGTCATTGAACAATATAGCCAAGGTCACTTAAACATGATGGTGCGGATTAAGGTGAGTTCCTCGATAATGATTCTTTTTGTTTGCCATTATCTCCCGGATAATCGCCATTCAAGGAAAGAGATAGTAGTCGATTATTTTAGAAAATACGGTCTCGCTCGCGAAACGTCTGTCTCTCGATAAATCGCTCCAAATCGTTCATTGTGCATTGTAATAATGATGGATGAACTTGTAATAAGCTATAATTGTCTTTATTCAACGGATTACTGAACGATCGCCAATAGCGAATTATTCGTCTCGTTCAATCGCCAACATGTACGATCGCTAACGATTAGCTCGACAAGATCGACGGGGACAGCGGCAAGGTACACGTCGATTTACAGAAGACAATGGAGCCGTGGCGTGAAACAGCCGACAATTAATCAAGGAATCGTTACAGTTTGTATGTCTACGTCCGTTGAACGTCAAAGATCGATCGCACTGAACGAACACCGCAGAATTCACTCTAGTTGTATCTTCGCGAGATACTTTTGGTACATGTCTATTGTTGGAAAATTTGGCTCAAATTTAATATATATTTTGCATGTCTCAAACGGTCCATATAAATTTTTGTGTTAATTTAACAATACGGATATGTTAAATGGTGACGCTAATATTATGTTAATATTTCAACGCGAGAGAGAGAGAGAGAGAAATGAATGCAAACTTCATAGTAATTTGAAAAAAATTTCGTATAAAATCAACATATTTTTAACAATAAAATTAACTTGGAAAAGTGTCATTGATGGTCTGTAGTCATTCTCATTCCTATTCTAGAATAAAATCAACATCTTTTTCTATTAATTTTGACAGATAAATCGTTTTATTAATAATACGGAATATATCTATCGTGTAAAATTAAAAATATGTGCACATTGTGTTATTTTTACACTTTTTTCAGTTGTTTTTATAATTTAACATTTGAGTTCAATTAAGCAATATGTTAAATTAACACATGAATGTATTAAATATTTAACACAGAAATTTTAACCGGCATATATTTTAATAAGAAAACATATTTTTGAACTGTATATTTACGTTTGTATAGATAAATTGTTGCTGCATGTTCGATGTGAGAGCGACCAAATTTTGCTGCTATTTATTTGATATCATAGCCGATATTATAATCAATTACTACTGATATTATAGTAAAATCTGTTTTGTTGGTAAAATAGAAAAATCTTGCTCAAGTAAATTTGCTTGTAGAAGCGTCTTAAATTTACTGCTGGAAAGGAAATCTAATTTGCTGCTAAGGCAACATAGTCTTAGCAAATGTATTGTTGCAGCGAAACCGTCGTTGACTTTAATAACATAACGAGAATCAGTTTACCGAATGGAAATAATTTATTTTCTATTTCTCAACAAGATCATTTTTAATATTCATATAACAAGTCTTCCTCCGATGTCAATATAATGTGACTAAGATTTTCTACAATAATTTTTTTCTTCGAAATTATCTGAAAACTGTTAATATAAAAAACCGGCATCTTTTATATATATAATAAATTAATATAAGATTTTAAATTAAATACATTCAACACGCACGCACACACACACACGTGCACGCGCGTATACACACACACCTGATTTTAAGCAGTCCAATGTATTGTATAACTACAATTTTATCCGTTTATACTTACAACGCGCGATTCGTCTGTTGTTGATGATATTAAATTAATCGTTACATTAAACGATAATACTAATTTGGATTCGAAAGATAGAGTATTAACGTTCGATGGTTGCCGCGGGAAAGATCACAATGTTAAAAAACGAACGATGAGAGACAAAATGTCAATCACGAATAATTCAACTTGTGTGAGCTCACTCTCTCTTGTTCTTTGTCAAAGAAGGTTTAGTGTTTCACAATAAATGAAAGAGGCTTTATTCTCTTTGTCTCTCTCTCTCTCTCTATCTCTCTGTATTGACAAGATCGATAACTCTCGAATTGTCACAGCGAGTATGTTATGGCTGTACAATAATAGCAAAAAGCTGTCAAAATTTAAAAAGAACATATTTTTTAAGTTTATACTGCTTGGAAAGTCAAATAAATAAATCTGAATTATAAAAAGAATTAAAGTATCACAAAATAATATGGCTTTTAAGGGGGGTTTCTACTTTGTTAGCATTGAAAAATAGGCAATTTTTCGAAATTTTTAGAAGAGGAACTAATAAAGATAGAATGATAAACTTTCGTATCCACAAAAATATATCTTTATTGAATAAAAAAAAGAATTGCCATGGTATTTGGAGCTGTGGGGGGGCCGAGGGGGTGGATCAAGCAGCCCGGTGAGATAAATGACCGTGGAATTTCCAGAGCCTCCAAATATTATCTGAAACAAAAGAATCGATCAGTTTTATAATCTGTAGATGTTTACGCATAAAATAGACCAGAATAAAAAAAATATAAAAAATTTTGAGTGAGTTATGGTTACTCAAAGGAAAATAAATTTTTCCAAAAAAGAATGACTGCCTTTGAATAATCATAACTCACTCAAAATTTTTTATATTCTTTTTTATTCTAGTCTATTTTATGCGCAAACATCTACAGATTATAAAACTGGTCGATTCTTTTGTTTCAGATAATTTTTGGAGGCTCTGGAAATTCCACCGTCACTGATCTCACCGGGCTGCTTGATCCACCCCCTCGGCCCCCCCACAGCTCCAAATACCATGGCAATTCTTTTTTTTATTCAATAAAGATATATTTTTGTGGATACCAAATTTTATCATTCTATCTTTATTAGTTTCTTTCCTAAAATTTTCGAAAAATTGCCTATTTTTCAATGCTAACAAAGTAGAAACCCCCCTTTTTACTTGTCGATTTTCCCATTTAATTTATAGAGGACATTGTAAAAATTCCTATCCCAAAAATTATCTGAAACAAAAGAATCGACCAGTTTTATAATCTGTAGATGTTTACGCATAAAATAGACCAGAATAAAAAAAATATAAAAAATTTTGAGTGAGTTATGGTTACTCAAAGAAAAAAAAATTTTTCCCAAAAAAGAATGACTGCCTTTGAATAATCATAACTCATTCAAAATTTTTTATATTTTTCTTTATTCTAGTCTATTTTATGCGCAAACATCTACAGATTATAAAACTGGTCGATTCTTTTGTTTCAGATAATTTTTGCAGGCTCTGGAAGATCCATCGTCATTTATCTCACCGGGCTGCTTGATCCGCCCCCTCGGCCCCTCACAGCTCCAAATACCATGGCGATTTTATCTTGTATTCAATAAAGATATATTTTTGTGGATACCAAAGTTTATCATTCTATCTTTATTAATTCCTTTCCCAAAAATTTCGAAAAATTGCCTATTTTTCAATGCTAACAAAGTAGAAACCCCCCTTAACATCTTCATAAAAGAAAATAGTTGTAACCAATATTTTTTTTAATTTATGACAAAAACTTTTGGTCATGAATACCCCCTGAAATCAACTGCAAAAACAAAAAAAAGAGTAATTTACAGAAAGATTTTGGGTGATTATAAGTATTTTGCTACAATTTTTAGTAAATATCTTTTAAACAAGTAAGTAGATCTAAATCAAGTTTTGCACAAATGTTTATTAGAATTTTGTTAATACATTTGAAAATTTTTATTACGCTGGCAATATCCTTTTGTTTTCAAATTTGTCAATAAGTGCTATAATACGTGATTTTCCATAAGACTAAATACAAATTAAATAACTTCTTAAAACTTAAATAATTTTTAAACTATTAAAAGAATTGTGCTCAAGTTTTGCACAGATGAAATAGTAAGAAAAATCTACGAAATTTTCATGCTTTTGTCAATGTTTTGATATATGATACATACATTTTTTTACATTAATTCTAATCATAAGCCGAAATTTTGACTTTTTATATATTGTTGAGTTTCTGGTTTATGCAAGAATAGCGACAGAGTTTTGGGAATACATCTACGAATTTTTCATCACTATCTCAATGACGTTCCACAAAAATTGCATCAGATTGTAAAAACGATCGTAAAAGAAGTAATGAGCACAGAGAAATGAGACGATATTAATTGCAATACTTGCATTTTTTGATGTAAATGCACGGAACATTAAAAGCACGTTCCATTTGTTCGCAGGAGTTGCAGAGGAGATTGGATCAGACCCTGGGTAAACCGGGGAGTTACCTGGCGGGAATCGACCGGGCAGGCAATGTGAAACCCATGACGATTGGTGCGCGTTTATATCGAGTGGAGCAGCAAGTGCGTCTTTCTTTCTCTCTTTCACTTTACCATAATTTTATCATAATTATTTAATTTTATTTTAATTTCTAAACAGTATATAATTTAGCATAAAATTTATTTCTGTTTTTGCGTGTGTGATATATATGTACTATAATTGAAAAGATTATTTCTAAACCGTCTTATATTCGCATATATTAATATACACATGATCTTTATTTTTTTATTTAATATGAATTTAGGAAAGATTGCTAATGAACTTTTCAATTTGCGACAAAGTTACGATAAAATTGTACTGGCAATACTTACGATTTTTACCAAATTATCTCTCGAACAATTCTTCCGATGATTTTTGTCATTATAGAAAATTTGGATGCGATATCGATCTTTTTTTATAAATTATTCTTTCGACTCACAGATTTCCTCGGCTCAAAAAGAGGAAAGCGCGAATTACGAAAGATACAAGATGGGATTATATTTGACGCTTAATTATTTTGCGAGAGAAACTGACATTGGAATTAATTATGTAGAATTGGCTCCATTTTGCGACATTTCCGATCATCGTCAAAGATTCTTGCATATAATTTGTCAAATAAAATATTTAATATAAATAGAAGCGTAAACTCTCATTCTCGAGATGAAAAATTTACACACAGTTGGAAAATTTGACTTACATTTAACATATATCGCATGTTCCAAGCAGCCCACACAAATTTTTGTGTTAATTTAACATAATATGGATGTGTTAAATTGTGACACTAATACTATGTTAATATTTCAACACAAAATTAATGCGAACTTTATAGTAATTTGAAATAAATTCCGTCCACGCGTTTTTTGTGAGATTATTATATAGTTTGTTATATTGTTTGTTATACAGGGTGCGGCATTTAAAATGACACATCTAAATATTATAAAAACATTTTATAAAAAACATTTTAGACAAAAGTTGTTTACTTTTGAGGGGGGGAAGAGAATAGAAATTATTTATTTTTAATTTGGTGGAAGATCATTTGAAGGTCAACTTCATTTTTCTGAATGGAAACCCCTATTTTTTATTGCGTATTCTTATAGCATATTTTTATATTGCATATTCTTGAGACTTTTTCAAAACACTATAATAAAGTATTTTTTCATTAAATATTTTTCGAGTTGTTTTATATCTTAATATGACATATTTTAATATAAAATATATAAAATATCTCGTAAAATATTTAGTTTTCTATAATCTTACCGTAATACTTTTGTTTGAAACATTTTTTTATAAGATGCTTTGTTTTTATGATATTTGGATGTATCAATTTAAATGCCGCACCCTATATAGTTTCATTTATTATCAAATGCAACCTGATAATTTTTCTCAAAGATAAAGAATTACATTTCATTTATGAAACATTTTTTGTTACTAACTTTTTAATAAAGAATGAGCGACAACTAAAATCTTTTAAATATTATTCAGGGACATAATCTTGATAACATATGTCAAGGTCATTGGGGCTGGGTCTTCTTTTGTCGATTTTTACCAATTCCAGTGATATTTTTGGTTATAACTTTTAAACCATTCAAAACCCACATATGGGACCTTGACAATTGACCTTAATATGATCTCTTGAGACCACATGCAAAGTTCCCAATCGAAGGGGTGGCTCATTCGGAACAACACCCGTTTTAATAATTTAACATTTGAGTTCAATTAACACAACAGCAATATGTTAAATTAACACCTAAATGTATTAAATATTTAACGGCATATTTTTTTAACAAGAAAACACAAATTTTCCAACTGTGTACAGTTGCAGATTCAAATGTGCATCGAGACGATGTTTCTGCTTTCAGCTGTCGGTGATGGACAAGAAGCTGGAGCAGTTGATGTATGTGCTAAACGCGTTAGCACAGAAACAACAGATACCTCTGCGTAGTATAGAAGATGATGTGTAACAGAGAGCCCCCGGCGAACTCGTGCAATTTGTTTTGCCATCATCCGCATTTCCACGGACCTTGCCACGCGTTACCATAACTACAGTGACACCGAATATGCTCAGCGAGAGCTTTTAACGTGAAAGATACATATGTATGTATTATATATCACGCGCCCAATAGTATCACGAAAGTACAAACGTTGTTAAAGCTACTTGGTTCTATTCGCCTGAAAAGACTCACGGATGACGCTGAAGAGACCCCACGACGTGGTCGAAGAGATTGCGGGAATTAACGGTAATCTCGACGATTTTTGTAAATTCCACTGGGACCACAGAAGTCCACGCTTGCATATCTTTGTAACAATAATTCGGTGGAACGACGTATCGATGATAAAATCGTCGTTATATATCGCTACTTGTATATATCTCGGCGGGAGATATAATGAGAGGTGACAGAGACCATGTTGCCGACTCGAGAGACTGCGAGAGGAGCCTTTGAGCGTAAACGTTTTGACAACAAAGTCAAACGTACAGGATGATGCATAAGCAACGAGGCGCGGAATCGAGAGATAGAAGTTGCGGCGCAATTCTCCCCGCAGTTGCGCTTTGTAGAATCGAAGACGGAGGCACGCGAGATACCGTACGTCGTAACTAAGGAAGGGCTGTGTAAGAAATACATTATTCATCGCGAGGAGTGATCTCGCGGAGGGAGATCGATCTTATCGTAGGGAAGAAAAAAAGGATATCTCTCTCTCTCTCTCTCTCTCTCTCTCTCTCTCTCTCTCTCTCTCTCTCTCTCTCTCTCTCTCTCTCTCTCTCTCTCTCTCTCTCTCTCTCTCTCTCTCTCTCTCTCTCTCTCTCTCTCTCTCTCTCTCTCTCTCTCTCTCTCTCTCTCTCTCTCTCTCTCTCTCTCTCTCTCTCTCTCTCTCTCTCTCTCTCTCTCTCTCTCTCTCTCTCTCTCTCTCTCTCTCTCTCTCTCTCTCTCTCTCTCTCTCTCTCTCTCTCTCTCTCTCTCTCTCTCTCTCTCTCTCTCTCTCTCTCTCTCTCTCTCTCTCTCTCTCTCTCTCTCTCTCTCTCTCTCTCTCTCTCTCTCTCTCTCTCTCTCTCTCTCTCTCTCTCTCTCTCTCTCTCTCTCTCTCTCTCTCTCTCTCTCTCTCTCTCTCTCTCTCTCTCTCTCTCTCTCTCTCTCTCTCTCTCTCTCTCTCTCTCTCTCTCTCTCTCTCTCTCTCTCTCTCTCTCTCTCTCTCTCTCTCTCTCTCTCTCTCTCTCTCTCTCTCTCTCTCTCTCTCTCTCTCTCTCTCTCTCTCTCTCTCTCTCTCTCTCT
>NW_021849121.1:687110-706717 GCF_003651465.1 Formica exsecta | reverse complement strand
TCTCTCTCTCTCTCTCTCTCTCTCTCTCTCTCTCTCTCTCTCTATCTATCTATCTCTCTATCTCTCTCTCTCTCTCGACGCTGTTCCATATTTTCAGTTCGCCGAAAGAATGGGTAAACGCCAACATGGGAACATCATATATATATTTCGGTCCAACTAGAAATAATTAAAGAGGAACAATAACTCGTTAACCGAACTTCCTAGAGCAGATTTTTCAAACCTGTTGTCGATTAAAATCATAGACTATTCGATGTCGGTTGAACGTTTTATATCGTGGACCGTTATCAAGTACTAAAAGAGATTTCAAAGCGATTCTCTGTCTTATGTAAAATTTCACGGTTTCGAATTCCCGGTCCGGTTGTGCTTCGACTCTTAACTTAACACTGGGTCCCAATAAACGGAACCAATTCGGGATCGTTGCCCGCTGGAATTCGGTTTCGATTTCGGGGGGTCGCGATTCCTCGCGATTTATTCGTATCCCGAATTTACTTTATCTTCGGTCTAGCACAAATGTAGATACCTCGAGGTAACCCGCTTTACAAAGCTGTTCATATATACGATTCTTTTCCATCTTCATTTTCTTTTGGCATCGCTACGATCG
Source organism: Formica exsecta (assembly GCF_003651465.1). NCBI lineage: Eukaryota > Metazoa > Arthropoda > Insecta > Hymenoptera > Formicidae > Formica > Formica exsecta. The sequence goes on along the minus strand of NW_021849121.1, from coordinate 706,116 downwards.
CACTCGCCTACAGCGCTGAAAAGCAATATGTTTATGTAGATTGTAGATGCTGTGCTCCGTGAAAAAAAAAGGAATCCTCGATAACGATACACATCCGTATCGTATCGTACCCGTAATATTAGTCTTCGATATTCGCGTGAATCTTGGGAAAGGTCTTCAAGAGACTTATGATATGCCGTGTGAAAATAGAGGAAAAATATGTATATATCTCGATTCGTGCGGAGGCGTATCACTCTCTCGCGCGCGTAAAAATACAATTTATATTTTATACGTAGATTATTTACGGAAAGACACATCAAGGGATCGGACACGTGCATCCTGGATCCTGCGCACGAACTCTCGTAGCGTTTAGTCCGTACGCGAAGCATTCTTATTTATTGCTAGAATCGAAGCCACGAGCTGCGATATCGGCGCGAATCTCTGAGGTAAACAATCTAGCGGATTTTTTGTTGTTGTTGTAATGTAGATTAAAGGATGATTGAATAGATTGGAGGAGTATCGATGTAGAGTGTCTGATGGTTGCAGTTCTTATGATTTCTCGACTGCCAAGATAGTTCTAACGAAACGAGCAATATATATATAGATAAACGTTGATAAGTTTGGATAACCGTTAACGATAGGCGGATTTGCGTTGTATCGCGATTCGCGGCTTCGCGTCGATCGTTTAACGAACAGTCCTTCGCTGGCGGAAGATAGTTCTTTACTAAGCAAATCTGTCGCACTTTATATATCTATCATACTTGATATATATATATATAAAATTACTATACATATATATATATATATATATATTATACAAATATAGGTGTAGGGTCCAAAATATATATACATTTTACAAGACTTTCTCGTGAACCAAAACACCATGCTTTACTGCTGCAGTGGACGTAGTGCTTGATTCGAGCCGATCAATTAGTTGAATCAGCGTGTTGTGTCGTTGTGTAACTTCCCTCTTCTCCTTATTTTATGCGGAGCGATAATACACCTATACACACCATTTATATATGGAAATAATTTTTTTTTTTTGTGTCGTACTAGTTTTCCTCGCGTTTTGCGAAAGCTAAATGCGAGAGTTGTATAACATAATTTATTTTTTATATATTATAATTATTAAAAAATTATCATAATTTAAAAAAAATATATTATTAAAATAATCTATTTTTTATATAACGCTCAATTGTTCTTGAATCAAGCACAACCTCTATCAATTATAATAAAGTGATAGTCAAGGTAATATCTTTAAAAAAATAAAATTTATGATACTCGTAATTTCTCGGGAACAAAAATGCCTCTCACGAAAAAAATTAAATATTATTGTCGAATGCTCTCTTCTTTTAACCAAATGTATCGCTGATTTATACAGGCATGATAAACTTTTAAAAGAAAAACGATTTTGATAACATCGTTGAACAATCAATACACTTTTGACGATTTTACACGGCTCTCTGTGCGTAGTTTAATCGTTTTGTACAACTGGATCTCTTGTAACGCTTGACTATTAGTTTATTATAAGTATGTATTTCATCGAAATATATGTATATATGAAGAAAGTGCACAGAAAGACGTAAGTAAAATACTCTGTAAAACACGCTTTAGCCTGTACGTGCGTACGAGCACATTCTACGGTGCCTCTCACACTTATTTCACTTTTAACACGTGATTCGACTAATAAAACTAATTAATAACGTGTAGGTCATGAACGAGATTATATATTACGACGATTATACATATATACAGCATGGTTCACTTATTAGTAGCGCGGTGCGATGAAGAATTTTTCATTCGTCTATAACGATTTTTACACATTGAAACACTGTTGGAAAATTTGTATTTTCTTATTAAAAAATATGCCGATTAAAATTTTTGTGTTAAATATTTAACACATTTGTGTGTTAATTTAACATATCGCTGTTGTGTTAATTGAATTCAAATGTTAAATTATTAAAACAATTGAAAAAAAGGATAAAAATAACACAATGTGCACATATTTTTAATTTTACATAATAAATATGTTCCATATTATTAGTGACAGGATTTATCTGTTAAAATTTACAGAAAACAATGTTATTTTTATTCTACAATAGAAGTGAGAGTGACTACAAACCGTTAATAACAATTTTCTAAGTTAATTTTATTATTAAAAATACGTTGATTTTACAAAAAAATTATTTCAAATTATTATAAAGTTTGCATTCATTTCGTGTTAAAATATTAACTAAATTAATATTAGTGTCACTATTCAACATATTCATATTATGTTAATTTAACGCACAAATTTATGTAGACCGTTTGAGATATGCGATATATGTTAAATTTAAGCCAAACTTTCCAACAGTGTATTGGAAATATCGATTTCGTATCAATTTTCTCCAAAAACCTTAAAAATTTTAAATTCTTGCTTTTATATTTCATCATATCTATTTTTTCTAAACTTGCAGTAATTAATGAAAAATTCTTTGCACAATGCACGCATAAAGAGATTTCGAGCATTTTGGGACGGAAAAGGATAAATGTGCGCGATGAACAAAATTTAGGTACTATACAATCTTGAATAAGTAGAATGGCGTTCGTTATCATTATAGAAGTAGAGACAATCAATAAACATCGTCATTAACGTGACGTTGTGTGAGAATCAAATTTTCTTTCGCTATCTATTGAGTAGCATATTCTCGATTTAGTCAACGAAATATACATAAAATAAGTTGTGTGTGTGTGTGTGTGTGTGTGTGTGTGTGTGTGTGTGGTTAAAAAAGAATATGTAGATCGGTGATATTTAATGGCCTCGCGTTCTCTAAGCGTATCATTATTTTATTACAATTATTATTGAGTGATTTATTCTTGGTAATATAAACAACGAAAAAAGGTGATTTTATATATGTAAAAATAAATCGAAAATGTAAATGACATTTTTTTGATATAAAACTTTCTTTACAAAAATTTATTTCGCATTTTCAATTTATTTTTGCATATTGAATCACCTCTTTCGTTATTATAGCATCAATAACGAATTTTATATACATATCTTGTATAAGATATTTTCGTTAAAGAATCTCAAGTACATTACATTTTAATCGAGAATTTTATATTTTTTATTCTACTGAGAAAATATTACTTTAACTTATAAAATTATAAGTTCTCTCTACGATTTATTTAAATAGGTTTAAAATATAATAGCGATTAAAGAGACAAGGATCGTTTTAATATGTTAATTATGTTCTTTTTTAAGATATCTTATATCGAATGTTTCAAAAAAGTGTTTCCGCAAATAGAAAAGATTTAACATAGGGATACGAATAAATACTTAATATTATATCGCAAAATACTCTTGTAAAAGATCTCAAAATGCAAGTAGTGTTCGTGAATCGGCCGAAAAAGTATGTAACATAATCTTTATCACATTAAAAACGCATATATACATATAATTAAATAATATACACGCGAAATGCGCACGCACGCAATCGGATTATTAGATATATACCTCCCTCTCTCTCTCTCTCTCTCTTTCTCTTTCTCTTTCTCTATCTATCTATCTATCTATCTGTCGTAAAACTTCAAATACCTCCGCTCTAGTTTAGACTGATACGATCTCTCTTATCGCCGATGTCCAACGGACTAATCCAATTTAGTCGATATATCGCGCTAATGATGTAGAGTGTAGAGTCACAAATCTCCTTAAATCTCGTAAATCTCTAGTCTAGCTCTGATCATACAGCGAATTCAAGCTTTATTGACTGTGCGAGGTCCTTTCTAAACGCGCGATCATGTGCCTACGTACTAGCGATAGTATGCCTAGTACCAGTACACCCCTATGTATTATATTGATGAAAATGATTTAGGAGATACAAGCCAATTTTCCGTTTTCCTTTCATCTTTCTTTTTTTTTAACAAAGAAGAAGTTTGCATGGACCTTCCCTCCCCTTCACATCATCAGCTGATCAGTGCTGGACATCTGTGTATATTTTTCTACGTGTAAAATACATCCATCCTATGGACTATTCGCTATAATTGCGAGAAACTGGCACACGTTTGAAACCGCACCAATTTTTGGCAAACTATCATGCATAAGCGAGTGAAGAATAGAAAATATATAGTGGTTGTTTTTTTCGTATCATTTTTCAACTTAGGTCACTATAGAACGCGTGTAAAATGTAATCGGGTAATGAAGGCGGTTTAGATAGTCTATATATTATATATACATGGTATTCCAAGTCAGGTCATTGAAACTTCAGGATTTTATAGGAAATTGAATTTGGAACAAAAGGTTCCTATAAACATAGATGCGGAAACGCTTCGTTAAAAAGTTATAGCTAATAAACCTCACGTAAAAATCACGTTTTTTCAATGATTTTTAAAGATAACTTTAAAAACTTCATTCATTTGAAAAAAATAACGAAATAAATCTAGATAATTAAATAACAAACTAAGTTACACTAATTTGATTTAATTTTGATAAGGCGTTCAAAAGAAAATAACCTCAAAATAACCTCAAAACAACAAAAAAAAACAGAAACTTGGAAAAACCATCTTTTGATGGTCTTTGTGTAAACACTACATTCGTAATGCAAATATTGCAAATGCGAACATAAAAATGTTCTTATTAAATTTTGATCATAACTAATTAATTACCGAAAGTTTATTAGCTATAACTTTTTAATGAAGCGTTCCTGGGCTTATGTTTACAGGAACTATTTTGTTCCAAATTCAATTTCCTATAAGACCCTGAAGTTTCATTGACCTGGCCTGGAACACCCTGTATATGTGTAGATTATTGTAAATATAATAATTCTATAGAGACTCGCGCGTCGAGCTTAACGCGATAAAAATCTAATCCGTGTAAAAAGTGGGACCGTACTCGAGTTTGTTTCTGCCTTCTAGCTATCTATTGTAAAGAGTTTTCTATACTGTACTTAAAACTCTAGCTCGGTCGTAATTTACGACGGTACTCTAATTGTAAGTATACATATAAGATAAATGAACAATGATAATCCGTAGCTTGATCCGTAGAATGCGATCATACTTTCGACAATTAGTGTTTTCGTGTACTCACCCACATATAGAGCCTAATAATTTAAATGCAAACTAGAGTATACACATAAAGATGAATCGTACACTCTCTTGAACATAGGACGATATATCGATTCTCATCTACGTACGACAGACGTATCGTGCTGTTAGAAAATTTTTGCCGCAATCTTATCAAGATAAAATTTTTTGTTTTATCTCTCTGTGATTTCCAAATGCATGATGACATACAGATGACATAGTGATAGTGTTATAACTCGAATATAATATAAGATATACTATTAACTATTATTATATTATATATATATATATATTCTAAGATTTAGTAAAAAATTTTCGCCCTTAGAAATGTGCTACTTTCGGAAAGACACGAAAAATTATGATATTTATGATACTACGCCGTAATATATACTTCGTTGAGCAAATTGCACGAGAAAAAAGATACTTTGAAGTGTGTGCGACATGTTTCTTTTGCAAAATCTCATTTCTCCTGAAATATGTCTTGAAAGTTTGGCAACAAGTTAATAAAAACGCGTTACTCATACTTTTGCGCGTACTCTTTCTGTTACTCTTCGCGTAAAAACAATCCAAGTTATTTGCACCATTAACGAATTACCTGACAGATAAATTGAATCGGCATCCATGACTTACATCATAATTGATTTTTAGATTCCTTGCGCACGTGGAAAAGAATATGATGCTAAAGTAAAATAGTCCATTTTTACACTAAAAATAAAATTTTTTGGTAATTATGCATATTAAGACCCCACCCCCACAGGATAGTGATGTTGACATATGTTGTCAAGGTCATGACCCTGATCAACATTCCGAAGGTTTTAGCCGGCGGTCGTTGTTTATTCAAAAGTTATTAACAAATAAAGTTTGAGAAGTCACGTAATTTTCGAACAACATGTATAAAAGAATAGTGAGTTTGACCATGACATAACGAAACTCGTGTTGTAAAGTATATGCGTGGACGCAGTGGGTTCCGCCCCCCCCCCTGCGGGGGGGTTCGACGTCCGGAAAATATAACCTAACCCAAACCAAATTTTAGTTTTAAATCAGAAATAAGTTTGGGTTAGGTTATATCTTCCGGAAGTGGAGCCCCCCCCCGGGGGTGGGCGGAACCCACTGCGTCCACGCATATACTTTACAACACGACTTTTGTTATGTCCAGGTCACTATCCTTTTATACATGTTCGAAAATTACGTGGTATACTTCTCAAACTTTATTTGTTAATAACTTTTGAATAAACAACGACCGCCGGGTAAAACTTTCGGAATGTTGATCAGGGTCATAACCTTGACAACATATGTCAACATCACTATCCTGCGGAGGTGGGGTCTTAATATGCATAATTACCAAAAATTCTAATTTTTAAAATAAATTATTTACAATTTTAATATAAAAGAATATTTAGTTGAGAGAAGATAAAAAATTATTTATTAAAATAAAGAAAAACTGTGTTTTTGTAACAAGCAGCTAAAAATTAAAAAATATTTTTTTAAAGGAAATAATTTAGTATAATAAGGACGAAAAATGAATTTTTCTTTATTTGCAAATAAAAGCATATTTTGCTTTTATTTCATATTTTACTAATTCAAATATATTTGTTGTTTGATTAAAATAAATAATTCCTTTGCAAGTATTTAAATAAATAATATTTCAAATAAAAAAAATTTTTTTTGAGTTTAGTACATTTTTTTTCAGTGTAACAAATGCACTTTACTGTCGCAGCAAAATCGTTATTATTTTGATACAGCGAATTAAAAGAATTAGTTTCTCATTACAGTGACATATATAAAATTTGCAATAGAAGATTTTCAATAAAAGTAAAATTTAATAATCTCTCTCTCTAAAAAATCCCACTCCCCCCCTCTCTCTCTCTCTCTGTATGTGTTCACATACTCGTATATAGTTCTTTTATAAAATTTAAGATTGATTTTTATTGGTTACTGAAGTAGTAATTAATTTAAATAATTAAACACTAAATATATTTATGAAATATTATTAAATATATATTTTATTAACAGTGTATGTGTATAGATATTATAGTCGTATATGTAAATAGTTGTATAAAAGAGTTAAACGAAATTGCACGTATTAATCGAATCTCGAAACTTTCTTCTTTTCGCTGGGAATCTAAAAATCAAGAATTAATTTGGATCTAAAGAGCAGGCTTCTTAATTAGAACAATAGTAGTCCGTGAGATATGTCTTATATAGAAAACTCGCGGAGTACAAGCGAGACGAAAGCAACAACTACTCTCCATGCAAAACAATCAATTTTTACAATCTGTACACATAAATGAATGAAAAACGAAAATATAAAGTACCCTCTAGTATACAGGCGAGCCATCTCTTATCCATGAATTCTTCGACCAATTTGGAGTCGACTTTTCCTTATCATAAATATCGATTAATAACGATAATCTTTCCCTTTACAAACGAAAGAGTAACAATTATGTAATTGGATCAGAGATAGAAACTCCAAAACTAAAGATCATGGAAAGAAAGATCGCGGTTAACAGTTTTCGATAATATTAAGATTGATTTTATATAAAATAAAATCGAATTATTTATGAAAGGATTTAACTTCAGAATTTTAGATACACGTTTCTCGGGATATATGTGTATCCTATTTATATCTTCAGACACATCTGTTTAAAATAACAGAGACAAAGATTTTTTACATTTTTGCAAACAATGAAAAATCGAGCTTACGCTGTAAGTTTCTACAGATTAAAACTATTTAGCGATCATTTATATGTACATGTATGCCATATATGTATGAAAGTTCTCTTACTATATCTCACTTATGTAATGCGATGTGTTGAAAGAAATCTTACAATTTTTATCACATTCCTTACACTTGCGATTCAAAGATCGCTCAATATTTTTTTCCTTTATCATATAAACTTTTGTTAGAGCTATCACATTTATATATATGAAAGCAATTGAACGAATTTGAGGGAAACCAAAGGATATATCTATTATTTTGATGTGATCTTCAGGATAAGAAACGGGACACTATCGTGATTCAATCCCAATCACCGTAGTTGTTTATATTCTATCTGTATCTCGATGATAAAGTAATAATTTCAATCACGTTTTTCCGATCTTGGAAAATCTCAAGAAGGCAGATTTATACGAGATCGTTCGCCTTACTGTAACTTCTCTTCCTACTGTCAGTTTAATTATCCAGCTATAAATTACGACAAAGATAATGATTTGTGTAATTCAATTAGAATAAGTTAATCTATAATTATTAATTATTAAATATTAATTATTAATATTAATCTATAATATCATCGCAGGGTAATCGATGATAATATCATCATTTTTGTTTGTCCGGCTTGGCGGAAGAATTTTGTAAATAAGCACGCGAACCAAAATACGTCTACGTAAAATTATCGCATTTAATGTCGGAGGAGTGAAATAAGTAAAGCTATATAAGAAATTATCACCATACACATTGCATCAATTTTGCTCCTGAAATTCTATTTACGTCAGATATATAAGATATAAAATAATGAAACAACGTGCTCGACACTAAATATACAGTGAAAAATGCAAACAATATCAACCCCATTGTTTTTACTTTTTACAATCTATATGTCATTCTCTTTGTATATACGATTTAATGCACTAATTAATACAAATTTACAATTACTATTATTGCTATCACAATCGCCGATAATAACGAGAGACTGTATTCTCCAGAAATAACGCCGTTCAATTGCAATACAAATAAATGAAAATGTTGTTGCAGTGAGTATTTTGCTTTCTTTAATGCCAGGTATTTTTTTAAGATTGCCGATCGTAAACGCATGTTGATCGCTGAATTCGCTCGCGTCTGTTCCTGTCTCTGTTAAATCGCGCGAATAAAAACATGCGTTCCACGATGTAGAAAATATCATTATTTGTAACGAGAAGTTGGCAGTCGAACTTGCAATCGTATTTCGTGTTATGCAAAATATAAAATATTCTTTAACTAATTAAAACGTGTATTTTTTTAAATTAGTGCTGTTGCGAGATGTATATTATGATGTATTATATCGAATATCAAGAGTGAAAGAAGATATGTATATATATATATATATAGTGTAAGTGTTTTCTCTATTTTAACATTCCTACATTAATATATTTGATATATTTAATACCAACTTTTGCAATAGTACTGTCGAAGATGTATGAAAAAATTGTGCGGAGAATGTCATATCAACCGCCAATGATCTTAATCCTTATCCGGCGGTAATAATTTAATAATATAAATGTCGCGGAAAGATGGGTTGATTTTGACCCAATATCCTTTTTATGCCTTTTGATATCCGCAAATTAAAACTTTGGTATTCTTTGATAAAATTTATTTGGGCATTGGTTAAAAGATAGTTTAACAAAAACAAATAATAAAAGGATTTTAGCAAAAATTCCGAAATGTCAAGATACATTTTTATCTAATCTTAAAAAAATACACATGTCAAGTCAAAATTTTCGTCCTAAATAATAAAAAGACTTAATAAGGAAAATGTATATCTTGTTAATATTATTACTGAAGCTTACGAACTATTGTACTACTTTAACAAGGTTTCGAGTGCAGCACAGTTGGAAAATTTGTTTTCTTGTTAAAAAACATGCGAGTTAAAATTTTTGTGTTAAATATTTAACACATTTATGTATTAATTTAACATATTGTTGTTGTCTTAATTGAACTCAAATGTTAAATTAAAACAATTGAAAAAAGTGTAAAAATAACACAAGGTGCACATATTTTTAATTTTACAGAATAGATATGTTTCGTGTTATTAATGGTATTACGTTGATTTTATTTTACAATAGAGAGGTGAGAGTAACTATAAACCATCAATAATATTTTTTCTAAGTTTATTTTATCATTAAAAATATGTTGATTTTACACAAAATTTATTTCAAATTAATATAAAGTTTGCATTCATTTTGTGTTGAAATATTAACATAGTATTAATGTGTCTCACATTTAACATATTCATATATGTTAAATTAACACAAAAATTTATGTGGACCGTTTGGGACGTGCAATATATATTAAATTTAAGCCAAATTTTCCAACTGTGAATGCATTTTCTTGCTAATTACTTTCTCTTCGATATACACAATTTGCAAACTGTTTTCTCTCTGATTCATTTTTTCGTTTAACAATATCAGAAAAAAATCACGGTATTTCGAAATGTTATGCACAACGCAATCGCGGTGCGACGCAACGACAAACGATTGCAATACACGCATACAACTCTCTGTGGCAAAGATGTTTTGCAAGTGTCCTTCCAATTATAAACGTCGATCTACGACATTTTCAGATCTAGGCGAGCTTACAATTGTACATTTCGAGCTTTGGTCCATCCATATAAGCTGTAGAGTCGATGGATGCAATCGGCACACGAGTGGAAATACGCGCAAATATGTACGATATAATGAATATACTATAATAATGTTGAGATGCGATGAAACGATTTATGCATGATGCGAACGTATGGATGGACTAGACATGTCACACACTGTATTGTACACATGCGTAATATACATACACATACATAAACGTATATACATTTATATGAATGTATGTATGTATGTATATAAGTACATAGATAGAAAGACGCATATATCTGCGCATATAGATACGTGCTGATAATATTTTCGAGGATCGTGCGATATCCAATCTGTCGAATATTGTACATTTGCGGTGGCATTACCTATGTAATTATAAAAATATAAATATACATATATATAATTATTATTATTATTATTATTATTATTGAATATTAGTAAAAGTTGAATATATCATATCATACTATTCTTTTGAAATTCTTTTCGTTGTCTTATCACGTCCCGTTTCCCCGTTCTTTTATAGGTGCTTCTCACATTTAGGACGTTTCTCTACGTAATAATCTGTATAAAGAATATGGAAAAAAAGGAAAGTCGTAACGTTTTTTATCACGGAATGGAACGCAATGAAATAACGATCACGCAAATAAATAAGCATTGCAAAAGATTAATGCCGTGCATACGATATATTAAGGTGTACTTTGAAATTAAGATGTACATTGAAATTTACAATAGTAATCTGCAGCACACTATATTTTATTTTAACGAGAATTATATAGTTCTTTCTTCATTTACTGCGCTACATATCTTTTGTATCTGCAAATTGCTTTATTGAAATTGAATTATTTAACTAGTATATCAGCAACCCCAGCCGCCACCCCCGCCGCCACCGTTTCCGCCATCGCCGCCATCGCCGCCATCGCCGCCGTTGCCGCCACCGCCGCCATTGCTGCCACCGGTTCCGCCACCGCCGCCATTGCCGCCACCGGTTCCGCCACCGCCGCCGCCGCCACCGCCGCCACCGAGGCCATTGAGGATATTGGCATCCTTGAAAGAATAAGTACAAATTTATCTTCCAAGTATTCTAATATTTTAAAAGAACAATAATTTTGTTTAACAAATGTTTACTTACTATCAAATCGCCATTAGCGTTAGTAGGGGTGAGAATATTGGCGCCCTTGAGAGAATAAGTACAAATTTATCTTGTAAGTATTCCAATATTTTAAAAGAGCAATAGCTTTATTTAACAAATGTTTACTTACCAATAAACCACCGAATAGGCCACCGCCACCGCCGCCGCCGCTGCCGCCGCCGCCGCCACTATTGAGGACATTGGCGTCCTTGAAAGAATAAGTACAAATTTATCTTACAAGTATTCTAATATTTTAAAAGAGCAATAATTTTGTTTAACAAATGTTTACTTACTATCAAATCGCCATTAGCGTTACCAGAGGTGAGAATATTGGCGCCCTTGAGAGAATAAGTACAAATTTGTCTTGTAAGTATTCTAATATTTTAAAAGAGCAATAGCTTTATTTAACAAATGTTTACTTACCAATAAACCACCGAGCCCGCCGGGAAGACAAGAAACGCAGCCTAAAAGGGCTGAAAAAAGGGCGAAGATAGTAATTATCTTCATATCGTTTCGGATGCTTGCTGTTCTCTATATTGGAGAACAACTTTTTCAAATTGCTGTAGAACATTAGCGAACGCTACCTTATAAAGATATCATGTATTATTGTCAAAATATTTATTGTTACCATCATTTGTCAAAACATTTTGTAGAATAACATTTCTCTTGTGCGATATACGAGTATATCCAGCAAACCATCTGAGAAACTGAGAAAGGCCACGAGAAAAACATCTCAAAGTTGCAAAATTGTCTTGTAGACTCGTAAAAATAATGATTTTTTTGTCACGCATATATGAATGAAATTATACGATATTTTTCTATAGGTTTTTAAAATTCAAAGAATCCTTTTATCTCAACAATCACTGGGTTTTGTTATAAATTTTCAAAAATTTATTATTAAAATATTAAGAAATGTTATAAAAATGTATTTTGATAGTAATATTAAACAAACAATTAGACACAAAATTTTGTTTAAGTATATCATACATATATGTAAGTATAAAAATAAAACGAACTTATTTTGACAATATTATTTAATAAGTAATTATTGCAATTTAATAGAATATATATTTCTGTATTCTCACTCTCTTTTGTTTATATATATTAAATTAATTATGAAATTCTCTCTTTTCCTATTTATTAGATAATTTTCATCTTGATTGACATAGATTGTATTGTGATAGATTGCTATTTTACCAGATAAAAACTCTCTATCAGTTGAAAATTAAAGATATTGTCTGCAATCAGTAAAGTTACAATTCATATTTCGTGAAATTTTAATTTAGATTTAAAATAGTACAGTGCATGTTTTACATTATATAAAATTGAAAGCTGAAAGTTAAATATTGAAGTTAAAATATAATTTACCCTATAAAATTATATATATATGTGATATTGCTTTTTTAAATAAAATATTGTTTTTTCTTCTTTTTATCTATGTATCTACCTATTTATCTTTCATTAATCATATTGAGATAAAATTTATTATTTCATTGAATAAAAACATCACTACATTTACAATGTTATAATACAGCTGTTAAAACAAGCATATGTAATAATTTACAAATGATACGCGATACATATGATAAATGCATTGAATTGAACATAATGCATCCGAAAGCATTTTGATAAGCGAGAGTTATCTTTACGACAATAACAAATAAAACCGTTATTGAAACATTAAATATTAATTATTTTTATTATAATAAAAAGAAAGAATTGTAAACAAAATCAAGATTCTGGTTAAATTCCTTTATTTGCAGATTATCGGTACCAAGCATCTCTTCTATTATCGAAATGATCATTTTGATTAAATTAAAGAGTGTAAGAGATAATTAAACACAGGAAATATGTATATGTACTCGAGCCTCGTAGACAAAGAAAGGTAGCGGGAACTCTTCTCAGAAATAATCGTACTTCAGGTAATTGAGCATCCCTGCCTACGTGAGCTTTGAGTTTTCTCCTGATCCGGGAGAGAGTAACCTGTGTCCTATAACCTGTGTCCTATAACCTGTGTCCTGTAACCCTATCAGGGTTACAATATATGACAGCAGCTATGTTATTACTGGGTCGAGGCTATTGAAGATAACTTTTCTAAAGACTCAGCACCAGCCAATCACAGGTGGTAATCATATCTTGACTAAACTGCCTGTGATATTGCAATACTCATCAACCCGTCTGGCAAGCGTGGTGTTTTAAAAGCCAACCACCTTCCAATAACTAAAATAGAAATGTCAAAGCATAAAACAAAACTACCCCAGGCAAGTAGAGCTGGAAGCTCAGAATCTCGCACTAATTCGTCATTTTGTCATATAGATTCTGGGGGAGACAACATTTTGATTCATCCAGAAAGAAAATGAAAAAGGAAACAAGATCATCATAACTTACAATATCCATATAATGAGACTAGAGAAACACCTAGAGAATCTAGAGAATGAGCTCCGAAACATCAAGTAAGACGTCCTGGGAATCAGCAAAATTAGGCTAAAAGGAAGCCAACAAGATCTTGAAGTCTGGGCATATGTTGTTTCAGAGTAACTTCAAGGAAAACCATCACACCGGAGGAGTAGCGATACTAGTACACAGTAAGATGAAAGATCTCATCACTAAGAGCAAAGCTATATCGGACCAAGTCATTTACATTGTGCTCAAATTAAACAAAAGGTACAAAATACAGATTAGGTCTACGCGTTCATCTCTACATCGACGGAAGAAGACATCAAACAATTTTACGAAGATCTGACGACAGCCAAGAATGAAAAAAACGCAAAATTTAAAATCATGACCGAAGATTTCAATGCCAAGCTGGGTAGAAATATATGGCAGACTCTCCGAACATCAGAGACTTTGGACTGGGCACAAGAAACAACAGAGGGCAAAGAATGCTTAACTTCCTGAACAAAGAGCAGATGTACTGCATGAATACATTTTTTGAAAAAACACCACAAAGAAAATGGACGTGAAGAAATCCTGATGACGCAGTCAAGAACAAAATCGATTATGTATTTACTACAGACAAACATATCTGCATTGATGTATCAGTCTTAAACCGTTTCAGCACAGAAAGCGACCACAGATCCGTAATCAACATCAACATACGCCTAGAAAAGAAGAAACAGATCGAGAAAAAGCTCTACCCAACGATGAAAGAGTTTAGCAAAAGGAAGAACGTATACAATATTCAATTAGATAAAAAGCTAGAGCCAATAGAAGACCTGGGAATCCTTGAACTTAATGCGATGGCAAAAAAAAAATCCAGCAGCATAAGAGTGGCAACCAGGAAAGCAAGCTATTAAGAGTACAATCCAATACGAAGTTCAGTCCGAAAACGACCGGACTCCTCAAGAAACGCAGAACAATGGACAGGAACTCAGGAACTCGGGATACCGAGAATTAGATAGAAGAGTAAAGAAGTCGATTAGAAAAGATCTGACAGCTTACAACACACAAATAATCCAAGAAGCCATAGAAGACAACATGAACATGAAAGTCCTCCGATCCAAAAAGAGCAAAAGAAAAGCTGCTCATCCACAAAATAAAAAACGAATAAGGCGAAATGGTAACAGAAAAAGCTCATATCCATCATCCAGAGCTTCTACCAAAGGCTATATAGCCAGTCAGTAAAGAAACCGGACCGTCTCGTTAAAGACCGAGTAATCCAAAACGTAGGATCCGAAGAACTTTCGGAAATTGAAGCTCCAGAGTTGAGAAAGGCATTGCAGCAAATGAAGAATTGCAAGGCTCCGGGAGAAGATCGAATCACAAATGAGATGCTGAAGTCGGGGGGAAGGACTCTCAAAAGAGCACTATTCATTCTATTTAACAGATGTCTGGAAGAAGGAAGAATTGCCGATGAATAGAGGGATATCGAAGTCATTATACTTTGTAAAACAGGTAACCGCACTAACATAGAAAACTATATTTCCATTAGCCTCCTATCCGTTTTATACAAGCTATTCACTAGAATCATTACCAACTGTCTCAGCAAAAAGTTCGACTTCTATCAGCCAGTGGAATAAGCCGGATTCAGGAAAGGCTAGTATGGTAGACCATATCTAAACAATACGCACATTCATCGAGAAAAGTACGGAGTATAATGTCCCACTCCATCTCGCATTCGTAGATTACCAGAAAGTATTTGACTCAGAAATTTGGGCGGTGCTGGAAGCAATGGACAGGACGAGAATCGACTCCAGATACACAAACCTCATAAGAAACATCTACGGAGATGCTACCCTAAAAATTAAAATAGATAAGGATCCAGCCACAAAGAAAAGATCTCTATTCAGAGAGACGTCAAGGCAATACAATATTACCGAAACTCTTTAGCGCTGGAAGATGTCTTCAAGAACCTTGAGTAGGATTAAAAAGGGGTCAACATCAACGGAAAATATTTGAACCACCTAAGATTTGCTGATGACATCGTACTGATGAGCAGTAATGTGAACGAACTTAAACACTGCTGAACAAGCTAAAAGAAGCGTCACAAGCGGTGGCTTTAAAGATGAATCCACAAAAGACAAAGATTATGAGCCCGAACAACGTTCAGATCACAATTGAAAACCACACCCTCCAAGTGGTGGAAGAATATCTGTATCTTGAACATACCATCAAAGTGGATAAAGACAACCAGGAGCCGAGACAACAAGGAGAATCTATCTGACATGGGTGGCATTTGGAAGCCTCAGGGTACAGTCTCAGAGAATCAAAAATCCCGGTCAACCTCAAGCGAAAAGTATACGACACCTATATATTACCAGTCGCAACAGACGGGACCGTAACTCTTACGAAAAACAGCGCATATAGTCTCCGGGTTTGTCAGTGTGCAATGGAACGTGCAATGTTCAGGATCATCTTGAGAGACAAAGTGAGAAACGAGGAAATCAGGAGGAGAACCAAGGTTACTGATGAATGGTTAAAGAGAATCATGAGGAACAAGTGGCGATGGGCACATCGCCAGAGAAAACACAAAATGAACAAAAGCCATCATGGAATGAAGATCGCAAGAAACCAAGAGAAATATCGGAATAGACATGCATGGAAGAAATTGGAAGAGGCCTATGTCCAGGAGTGGACTTCCACAGGCTGAAGAAGAAAAAGAAGAAAGATGTATGTGTCATATAACATATGACACATAACATTGACAAAACATTGACAAAAGCATGAAAATTGTGTAGGCTGTTCTACTATTTTTTCTGACAATGAGTATCTGCGCACAAAACCTGAGCACAATTCTCTTAATGATTTGGAAATTATTTAAGTTTAAAGTTTGTATTGATTCTTATGGAAAATCGCGTTTTGTGTATGTGTGTGTGCGTGTAGCATTTATTAACAAATTTGACAAGAAAAAAATATTGCAAAATAAAAATACAGCAAAATACAAATTTTTACATGTATCAACAAAACTCTAATAAATATTCGTGTAAAACTTGATTTCAATCTACTTACTCGTTTAAAAGCTATTTACTAAAAATTGTAACAAAATATTTTTAGTAACTCAAAATCTTTCTGTAAATTACTTGTTTTTTTTCTTTCAGGGGGTATCACAACCATTTTCTTTTATGAAGACATTGAAAACCATATTATTTTGTAATATTTAAATTCTTTTATAATCCAGATTTATTTATTTGTCTTTCCAAATAGTATAAACGTAAGAAATGTTTTTTTTTTAATTTTAACAGCTTTTTGCTACTATTGTACGGCCGAAACATCCTTAAACGATCATTCACGCGTGCACGTTTAAGTGCAATTGACAAACGCATCGGCAGAGCGAGAAAAGACGTTCACGAGATAGTTGTACGTTTCTTGCGCCTAACATCCGGTTAGCCGCTCGTCCAACTCGCGATCTCTGTCCCCTCTCCTTTATCTTTCATCCTTCTGCCCAACGAATCGCCCTTTTGCTCGCCGGGTTCTTGCACTCTCGCCCATTCCGAATCGGATTTTTCGTTTTCGTCGCAGCTGTCGACGATGGACAAGAAGTCTGGACCAGCTGGTGTACGTGCCGGGCGGGATAGTAGCGAGTCACAGCGAAACATATTCAGAACATTATTAGATTCATGATATCTTGCATTAATATATCCAATATTTTCGAGGCTCGAATTTCGTTGGAAAGTTCATTGGCTTTTAGATATTTCTTGTCCATTCTTCATACTCTAATATTGAATTAGATCTTGTTGCGATAAATTGTGAAGACAGGAGAATTTTCAAAAAACTTTTAAAAAGAAAAACTTCAATATTTTATTATTTTTCATGCGCATTATATATATATACATATGCACATCACGGCATTGCCAGATATTATTTTAATTATAACTTCTTTGATCAGATAACTTCTCTTCAAACCGGTTGAAGTACATTGATTTTTGCTCTTGTCTTGTATCTGTTAAAATTTGGTATACTAAAAATTCCATATGTTTTTAGTAGTAAAATTATAAATATCTTATAAAATAAAGAATTTTCATTGAAGGGAAATCGATACTAAATTAGCCAAAGAATCTGTAACAAAAGAGAGAAAGACATAGCCAGTACTTTGAAACACAGTTGGAAAATTTGTTTTCTTGTAAAAAAATATGCCAGTTAAAACTTCTGTGCTAAATATTTAACATATTCATGTGTTAATTTAACATATTGTTGTTGTGTTAATTGAACTCAAATTTAAATTATTAAAACAATTTAAAAAAGTTTAAAAATAACACAATATGTATATATTTTTAATTTTACACATCAGACATGTTTCGTATTATTAGTGACAGGACTTATCTGTCAAAATTTACAGATAAAAATGTTGATTTTATTCTATAATAGTGAAAGTGACTAGTTTCTAATTGTAAGTTAATTTTATCATTAAAAATATGTTGATTTTACACAAAATTTATTTTAAATTACTGAAATTTATATTCATTTCGTATTGAAATATTAATAGTATTATACTAGTATTATAATTGTATATACATAGTATTTAGTGTCATCATTTAACGTATCCATATTATGTTAAATTAACACAAAAATTTATGTGGACTGTTTGTGACTTGCAATATATGTTAAATTTAATAAATTAAATTTAAATTCTCCGACTGTGAAGATTTTGAATTGCTGTAATTAAACGCACACGTATATTAAGACACTCGGCAAATGCCCAGACTTGTAGTTTATCTTGTCGTCAGTCCGCGTACGAGAAGACAACCGGTTTCTCCTTTGATTAGAACTCCTCTGCCGAGAATGATGATTTCCGGTGGCGTCTCTTTTTTTATCTCCTACGCTGGAACGATCGCGGGTTGCCTAGAAACAATCGGGTATTCAGTCTGCATTGTGCATCAAGGTGGATCGCGGCGAGACGAGAAAGAAGGTGAACGTTTTGCGCGAACCTGATCGCCGTCGCGGTTCATTCATGAAGCCGTTCTTGCGCAAAATCGTGTCCGATGAACGAACGGGCCGCACTTAACTCGCATCGAACAAAAGGCAACGAACGAACGGGAATGTCGTTAAGGGGGGGGG
>NW_021849121.1:660051-686973 GCF_003651465.1 Formica exsecta | reverse complement strand
ACGGGCAGGTGGGGGTGGGGGGGGGGGGGGGGGGGGGGGGGGGGGGGTAATTGTACCACAATTGCGTAATCGCTTATATATCAATAGGATTGCTCTTTTATACGAGACAGGCTAAACATTAATTAATCACCATTAATTTTTCACTATTTTGCACGCGATATAATTTTTGCTGTATGCGTGTGCAAATTTCATCGTCCGCGTATCACGTATACATAGTAATTAAAATATACGATATTTTTAGATTTAAACCAGAATGAAAAGTTATAAGAAAAAGTTATGTATGGGCATATCGTGTTAATAAAAATATATCATGACACTATCTAAAAAAGGTCATGTGCCACACATACACGATAAATATAAATTATATTTTTCTCATGAAAAAAATCAGAAATCTCTTTTCCAGATACTATAATTAAATTATCGATATATGGAAAGGTTTCTGATTTACGAGCGTAGTATTTAAATAAATTTGCTTTCCTTGAAATTATTAGCGTCTTCTCCGAAGAGCATCTTCGCGATTTTAGCATTACACACGTAGTTCTGTTCCTGTCTTTTCCGGATTCGAGATGGCAACCAGTTTGCCGGGCGCTCGATGGTTAACAACATCGTCTTTTTTCATCGAAGCATATGCCGAGCCTATATTAGGAAACTTGCAGTCACGTGGAAGAGAAGATAGCGCGTAGGCGCACGAAGCGAAAAATCGAAAATTTGATACGAATCTCCCGATTTTAACTGTATTGTCATTGAAACAGTACAGTTGCTCGATATAATTGTTTTCCTTTGAAAACGATTATTGACGTCCGACTATAAAATTTTTATTCTTTTCATCGGACATTACATATCATCTCTCTTAGCATTTTGTTGTATTTGACGATAATTATCAATTTATTTAAAGCAGATACGAATAGAAATGGACACATAAATTATTTCGAATAAATAATAATAAATAAAAAATGTAGACGAGATAAACGTTGCGTCAGAGGATATTCTATGTGAAATAATGTCAAGAAACTTGTGACGTCGAAAATATTCTTCATAGAGGATTAGGAAGACAAAGTTTTTACGAATCTACTCGCGACAACGTCATTTTTTCACGTATACTTTTCTTTTTTTCCTTTCATAAAAATACGAATAAAATATAAGTTACCTTCCTCCATTCTCTCTTTCTCTCTCTCTCTCTCTCTCTCTCTCTCTCTCTCTCCTCGATATAATTGTTTTCCTTTGAAAACGATTATTGACGTCCGACTATAAAATTTTTATTCTTTTCATCGGACATTACATATCATCTCTCTTAGCATTTTGTTGTATTTGACGATAATTATCAATTTATTTAAAGCAGATACGAATAGAAATGGACACATAAATTATTTCGAATAAATAATAATAAATAAAAAATGTAGACGAGATAAACGTTGCGTCAGAGGATATTCTATGTGAAATAATGTCAAGAAACTTGTGACGTCGAAAATATTCTTCATAGAGGATTAGGAAGACAAAGTTTTTACGAATCTACTCGCGACAACGTCATTTTTTCACGTATACTTTTCTTTTTTTCCTTTCATAAAAAAATACGAATAAAATATAAGTTACCTTCCTCCATTCTCTCTTTTTCTCTCTCTCTCTCTCTCTCTCTCTCTTTCTTTCTCTAGAACGGTTTCTCTCTATATTTTCATAAACGCAAACAGGTTACGCGTCTACAAGCAAGAGGTGTCCCACCATTTTCTACCGTCCGTCGAGATAGAAAACGCTCACCTCAACGATGGGAACGGCAGGTGGTCTGCTTTTGTCGTATGCGATTATTAAATTTTTGCACTGAGAGAGAGAGAAAGAGAGAGAGCACATTCTAACGCGCATCCGATTCTTCTCAGACCTCTTCGTGCTTGCCAAAATTCCTCTTTTTTCGGCATGCGTCGCGCCGTGCCCGTATTAGGAAACTTGCAGCCATTGTATCCGGCTTGCCCAAACGACCAACAACCGACGACGAAGACAACAACGAGATTGCTCTGTCTCCCCTCTTTCCTCTCTTCCGTTTTTCATCTTTCCCCATTGATGACAGTTCGCGAAAGCGACAAAATGATAAGAGAGATTTTGATTGTACGAATTTTCTTTGACAAATATTGTTCTATTTTAGAGTTTAAAATCAAAGATTTTTAAAAAGTAATCGAAAAAATAAATTTATATAACTTGTGAGCTTTTAACTTGCGCAGTTGAAAAATTTATATTAAGCTTAACATATATATCGTCTGTTCTAAACGGTTCACGAAATTTTATGTTAATTTGACATAATATGGATATATTAAATGGTGACACATTAATACTATGTTAATATTTCAATACAAAATGAATGCAAACTTCATAGTAATCTGAAATAAATTTTTTTAATATCAATATATTTTTAATGATGAAATTAACTTAGAAAAAAGTTATTGACGATCTGTAATCACTCTTACTTCTATTATAAAATAAAACCAACATTTTTTTTCTGTAAATTTTAACAGATAAATCTTGTCACTAATAATACGGAACATATCTATTATGTAAAATTAAAAATATGTGCACATTGTATTATTTCTACACTTTTTTTTCAGTTGTTTTAATAATTTAACATTTTAGTTCAATTAACACATAAATGTGTTGAATATTTAACAGAAAAATTTTAACCGACATATTTTTTAACAAGAAAACAAATTTTCCAACTGTGTGCGAGGCAATCCGTATGACAATCGCCTCGATGAGTGATTTTTCTTTTTCGCACACACGTTAATGCGTATGCATGTCTGTAAATGTACGTACGCCCGCGTGCACCGTACAGATACATACGACTGATGATAAAAAACTTTCAAGGTGAGCCGGGCCGCGATATATGAATGGCCGTATGCATGAATGGGTGGCTGTACGCACTCTGGAGAGACCAACCGGTGGGATGCGGTGCACGCACGCAGACTCTGCCGATTGCGCGTACGTATCTGACTAGTGCGTATATACAAGGTGTCTCACAATTGTTTACAGGCTGTTCGTATTCTATAAAAATGTCGCCAAATGCAACGATCGTTTAATCAACCAAGATTTACGCAAAAGTTATCTCACCATTAATTATACCTTGTAAAATTCTTTTACTTTGTTTAATTAATAGATATGTAAGCCCTTCTTAGGGCCAATTTCACCAAGTCCGATTAGATGAACCGACGGTTAAAATTAGCAGAGTTCCAACTGAAATGATATAAATGCTTGGTTTTCCTTCACCTCTATTTTCTGTTGGTCACCCTGCTAATTTTAACCGTCGGTTCATCTAACCGGACTTGATGAATTTGGCCCTTAACATTGTAAAAAAAATTTCGAAAAGGATATTGATATGAAAAACTATTGTTAATACCAAAGTATCAGAATCAATCTCCTTAGAAATATCATTAGAAAAAAACCGAAGAAGGAAACCAAAAAGAGTCGAATGACCTCGCAGTATACTTTTAGTATTAAAATTATGATCGCCAATTGTGCGACATCCTATGTATATGTGCGTCGAATGTGTGGTCTACGTGCGTCTCTTTCTCCGCGTGTAGCAAACTCGCAAACATGATTCGCGATCGCAAACATCCCACTGCTAGCGTCGCATCAATGAAGCCAATATCTCGTTAGAAGATATCTCGAAAAGATACAAGTTTAATTAATATTCGTAAAGCGGCTTCTTAAAAAGAAAAAAAAACAATTCGGCGAAGAATTGCCAATTGTTCACGAGCATAGAACTCATTAACGGATACTGTCTCTCGGTCGAAATTTTGCTCATAAATTCATCTTACACACTCTTTAGAATTGCATGACTTACAATCTTATACAGCATTGATTACGAAAGATAAAAATTATTTTGACGATATGAGGAGAGAAAAATCAAATCGATCGCATCAATGAAAAAAATATTGTAACCACACGAATGTAACTTTACGGAAGACCTATTGATAAAAAAAATTCTTTCTTTTCGAATTTCATAAAAGTTTAGAATCAAACTTGTATCAGTAACATATTAATCCATATAAATTATATATGAGCGCAAAACTTTTTGTCTTTCTAAAACAATAAATTTTGTATATGCGGTTCGGACAAAAAACTATGTCCCAGAACTTTTTTCTCAAAATGCAGTTACAATACTTTTCAATGGTATCATCAAAGTCGACATGTAAGGGATTATTAATAATAAACTGTTGTATGTCATATCAATAACAATTCGTTTAATTATTACAGGCTATAAGGCTTTATCTCGTTACAATGAGCATAAGTATAAAATAATTTTACATGTTGCCATACGAAAAAAGGCAATAGCACGATGGACGGTTCTCAACTCGCAATTATCCTGCTTAGCGGAGCGTGTGTATGACGAGAGATTCGCTTTGACAAAAAATTCGCGCGTCTTCCTGCATTTTGGGCCAAAAATAGAACATTCATATAAGCAGTTGAAAAATTGTAAAAAGTTTTAATGTTATAAACATTCGAAAATAATTTCTACATTCGCTCGTAATAATTCATGATTGATATAAAACTATTTTTTCACATTGATAGCATTGGAGACAAAGCTCGTCAAGATATTATACCACACTGTTGGAAATTTTGGCTTGGATTTAATATATATCGCATGTCCCAAACAATTATACAAATTTTTGTATTAATTTAACATAACATGGATATGTTAAATAGTGATACTAAGTTAATATTTCAACACAAAATGAATGCAAACTTTGTAGTAATTTAAAATAAATTTTGTGTAAAATCAACATACTTTTAATGATAAAATTATCTTAGAAAAATGTTGACAGTCTGTAGTCACTCTCACTCCTATTGTAAAATAAAATCAACATTTTTTCTGTAAATTTTTACAGATAAATGCTGTCGCTAATAATACGGGAACATATCTATTGTGTAAAAATAAAAATATGTGCACATTGTGTTATTTTTACACTTTTTTCAATTGTTTTAATAATTTAATATTTTAGTTCAATTAACACAAGCAATGTGTTAAATTAACACATGAATGTGTTAATGTATAGATATTTAACACAAAAATTTCAACTGGCATATTTTATAACAAACAAAAAAAAACACAAATTTTCCAACAGTGAAGTTTCAAATCTTTCTAAACAAATCTAATACATGTAAGCGCAATAATCGTGTCTGTAAAACAAAACATCATCGAACAAACGTCAGTTGATTTAGACGATAGAAAAAATTCCGGAATCTTGTAAAACATATCCCTACCATCTCTTAATTGCATTTTAATATACATGCAATTTTGCATCAACAGCTGCTCAAATATTTGTTCCAAAATATGTGACGGTTCGACGACACGAATCAATTGTGCGTAATGCCGAGTCGAAATTATCTCGACGCTGTCATATATATATATATATATAATATATATTGCATCTTTTTAAAAATACTAGAAGATAGAAATTGTATGTTATATATAAAAGTTATGAAGAAAACTATGAAAATCTTTATAATCAACACTGTTTAGAATTTGTATTTAAAACAATTTGAAAGTTAACTCTCTATTCAATCGTACGTTATTTATATGTACAACAATATACAGAGTGTTTTAGATCAGATCAATGAAATTTCAGGATCTTATAAAAAATTGAATTTGAAACAAAAAAGTTACGATAAACATAGGTCCAGAAACGCTTCGTTAAAAAGTTATAGCTAATTCCTATAAGACTAGTTATGAAGTTTTATTGATCTGACCTGGAAAACCTTGTATATTTAAAATTTGAAAGTTAATAAATATTCGCGCGTAATATAAAGCGAAGATGTCGCACGTTTATACCTTATTTGTATATGATGAAAATTTTAAAATTTAGATTTGATACACAATAGAGTATCGTGTCATGATGCGCGTCACGAGGATAGGGCAAACTGGATTACAGCTTTGTGCCAAAGATGAGAGAGACTGGACTATGTGTGTATGTATATATATTCCGGTCTAAATTATACCCGCATATGTCCGCGATAAGGAACAGGTTAACCAAAGAGTGAAATTTTGTGCTCGCCATATCTTGGAACCGGAGGGAGGGGAGAGATAAATCGTGTTTAGACTAATATCGGACTCAGCGATGCATTTGGGGGTGGTATCGGATGAAAATATGAAACTTGCAATGATACCACGTCGCCACGTCATATTTTTCTAAGCGAATCGTTTAACGATAAATCTAGTCTTATTTATATATTCTTGTTATAAAATTGTAAACATGTTTTCTCGTTTTTACATCGGACGGATATTTACATGCATAGCAATGCCTTCCGCGTAGCAGTGTTATTACAGCGTAGTGCATACTGCAGGTACAAAAAAAGAAACGGGCAAGCTTATATATATATATTGTATATATATATATATATATATATATACAATATATATATATAAGCTTGCCCGTTTCTTTTTTTGTACCTGCAGTATGCACTACGCTGTAATAACACTGCTACGCGGAAGGCATTGCTATGCATGTAAATATCCGTCCGATGTAAAAACGAGAAAACATGTTTACAATTTTATAACAAGAATATATAAATAAGACTAGATTTATCGTTAAACGATTCGCTTAGAAAAATATGACGTGGCGACGTGGTATCATTGCAAGTTTCATATTTTCATCCGATACCACCCCCAAATGCATCGCTGAGTCCGATATTAGTCTAAACACGATTTATCTCTCCCCTCCCTCCGGTTCCAAGATATGGCGAGCACAAAATTTCACTCTTTGGTTAACCTGTTCTTTATCGCGGACATATGCGGGTATAATTTAGACCGGAATATATATACATACACACATAGTCCAGTCTCTCTCATCTTTGGCACAAAGCTGTAATCCAGTTTGCCCTATCCTCGTGACGCGCATCATGACACGATACTCTATTGTGTATCAAATCTAAATTTTAAAATTTTCATCATATACAAATAAGGTATAAACGTGCGACATCTTCGCTTTATATTACGCGCGAATATTTATTAACTTTCAAATTTTAAATATACAAGGTTTTCCAGGTCAGATCAATAAAACTTCATAACTAGTCTTATAGGAATTAGCTATAACTTTTTAACGAAGCGTTTCTGGACCTATGTTTATCGTAACTTTTTTGTTTCAAATTCAATTTTTTATAAGATCCTAAAATTTCATTGATCTGATCTAAAACACTCTGTATATTGTTGTACATATAAATAACGTACGATTGAATAGAGAGTTAACTTTCAAATTGTTTTAAATACAAATTCTAAACAGTGTTGATTATAAAGATTTTCATAGTTTTCTTCATAACTTTTATATATAACATACAATTTCTATCTTCTAGTATTTTTAAAAAGATGCAATATATATGTTACAAAGTTATCTATAGGTTCACAAATCTGAAAAAGATATTTTGAAAATAATTAATAATTTTTGTTTTCAAAAATGTAAATTTAAAGACGGTTAAGCAGAATTTGTAATTTTACAATTATAAATGTAGTTTGAAAAAATGTTTCCACAAAATAAAGAAACAGAAGGAAAACAGATTCAACAATAGAGGAGTAATATGCGTCGTACCGTATCATGACTTATGTTCATTGGTTGATAATGCGTCGCGAATATCAAGTCTCACGTGAGGGGCAAAGTCTGATGATCCTCCACGAAGCTGTTCGGCACATCCAAGAGGTTGCTGCGAGGAAGCGGGGGGGAGGGAATGACAGCGGCGTCCCCGTCGACGACGTCAAGGTCGATCGCGTCGCCATTTATTGCGGCGCCACCGCTCCCGCCGTTACCCCCGCTTAGTTCGCGCACATTACCGGGCAAATAGTCTTTCCAGCTTCTGAACAGATACCTAGTGAACTTCCTGAGCTGTCGAAATTTGCAGTACGTGGCACCCTCTGCGGACTCAAGCTGCTGCGTCTGAATGAGAAAGCCCTTTTCTTTGAAGGTCTGTTCCAGCTTCTCGCGTTGCAGGGACTTCCTGGTCTTTCTCTTTCGTCGTCCGTCGTCCTGGCCGACCGGGTTTCTCTGGCACGTTATCGGGGACTGGATTCTCTCGCCGGTGGCGCTGAGAAAGGCACCGGCGGCGGAGGTTGTCCCGGATTGGCCGGCCGGCTGCTGAAGAGCCTCTCTGGGAAAGAACTCGTAACCGCGCATGCTCTTATCGCCGGTGCCACTGTAATAGCGGAAGTTACCGCCCGAGTCCACGGAGAGACTCTTCTTCTCCTGCAGGCTAGGCTTGGCACCGCCGGTGAACTTAAACTTGCATATACTCACTTCTGTCGCCGGATTGTTGTTGTTTTCCGCCGGCATCGGTGGTATAAATATGGCGGAGCGCTTCCGCTTAGTCGGTTGACTCTGCGGCTGACTTAGAGGAGCGTTCCTCTTCGGTCTGGGTGACGGCGGTGCGGTGATCGACGTCGGTGTCGGCGTCGCCTGGGACACAGGCAGCGCCGACGCTTGAGGTATGCTCTTCGTCTCCATCATCGAATATATTGACTTGGGCACAATTTTCTGCTCCCTCGGTGCTTGATCCGTCGGCCGCAGCGAACATTTATCACCTTGGGCCACCTTCTGATAATACAGCAATTGGGACTGCAGGGCCATCGGGTGAATGAATACACCAGTGTTTGGCCAATACACAAAGCCAGAGTTGTGGCCGATCATCGGATCAATCACGTTATTATTATGATTGACGAGATTGTTGTTCGAACGATGGACCATCGACTCCGAGTAGTTGATCGGTTCCGATAAAAAAGCGCCTCCAAGACACTCCACCTCTTCACCATCGCTAGACATCTCGCTCTTCATCTGACCGGACTCGTAGACGTTTCCATGCTTCCGCAATAATCGAATCTTCAACTGATTGAGATCTCTGATGCAGAGGTTCAACGGCTCATCCTGCTCCCGCGCGCTCTCAGACAGCGCGGCAAAGCTCCGTCGGGTCTCCTGAGTCAACCGCTTCTCCAACAGACTGCTGATTTTGTTTTGCACGTCCGTCCTCTGAAAGGGCACGTGAGGCGATATGCGATCCTGAGAATCCTGTTTCTCTCGGGGCGACAGTCTTCTCTCCTCGTGACCAGGTGTACCCGGCAGTATGGTGCCATAATTTTTGTAAATCAAATGGCAGATGTCAGCCTTCTTCGGCTTCCGGCCGCGTCTAGGCTTGCTATTGTCGAGGGTGATCTCGCCCATGTAGGGAAGATCGGAATACTTCATCGGCGGCCTGCTGGATGTCTGCGAATGCGTCTGCTGAGTATGATGATTGGGATACGGCGCATTGGAGTAGGCCTGCGAGGACGCGGACGTGATAACGGATCTTCTGGTATTGGTGACTTGATTATCACGGCCAGGAGTAATCGGACATTGGGGAACCGACCCAACGTGTGGACAGAGCTCCTGCTGCATCGCTGCTATCCGCTGTAGCCAGCCGTGGGTGTCGGCGATGGGACTTGGGGTGGAGGTCGAGCTCGTCGGTGCCGGGCTAGGTGCCGCTGGTTCGATGACAATTCGCGGCGGCGACGAGTTCAGGTTTTCCTGGGCCAACGACGCCTCATAATGGTCCAGGTATTCCGGCGGCAGTGCCTGATGATGGAACTTGAGCTTCCATCGCGATTTTCTGCGACCACGACTATAACATTTAAATATATACGAGATTCTATAGTTTAATATATACTCATACGGCGTGACATAGACCGCCACGTGTATTCTTGTGTATTCAGAGTGTCTACTTAAATCCTGTAAAAAATTTTCCTGAAAATTCTCTGATCTTCTAGGTATTTTTGTTCAAAATTCCAGACAAAGAGAATATTTTAAACATTTTTTGATGAAATTTCCTAAGATAAGTTTTTTTGTTATACATATTTTCTAATCCTTTTCATCTATACGAAGGAAAAACAAAGCCACTTAAGTTTCAAGTGGTAGATTTACAAATGTATTGAAATAAAACTGAATAGCTTTTGTTAAAATAATATTTTTTTACTTACGTAACATTTGTATTTTTTATCACTAAAAAATTAAAATAAAAAATATGTATTGCATTATTAATATTTTGATTTTTAAATATTTTGTTTTTTAAGACATTGAATATATAAACAGAGATAGATATATATTTGTAATATATTTTAAACACATAATTCACAATATTGCTAATTGATGGATTGTCTATTGCTTATAGTATAAGAGCAAAATTATCACAGAAAATTTTTTTAAAAATTCCCTAAGTCAACAAAATTCCATAAGAATTCCCTGATTTTTACAGGTATAAAAGAAATCCCTGAGAATTCCAGGTTTTCCATGTTTTTCCAGGGAGTAGACACCCTGGTATTGTATTATTGTTAATTTACAAGTGACTCATAATTTCTAAATTTTTCTAGATTTTTTTTTCTAAAAACAAAAATTAAAGAGAAGAAAATATTTTTCAACGAGAAAATTATTTATTAAAGCCGAAAAAGTACTTTTAGAAGTTACTTTGAGTAATTGTCCCACGCCAAGAATAATATTATATCATAATATTATCTACACTGAAAATAAAATTTTTTTAGACCAAATAAATACATTTTGTTAATTTTGACTTTTTTTTACGTAAAAAAATATATACTTTGTTTCCAAAAATGTTTTATTACATTAAATAAATTATTTGCATGTAATAAAGATTATAATTTTTAAAATAAATTATTTAAAATTCTAAAATATATAAAAATATTATTATTTGAAGATAAAAAGTTCTTTACTAAAATAAAGAAAACGTGTGTTTTTGAAACAAGCAGCCAAAAATTAAAAAATTTTTTTAAAAGAAGTGATTTAGTGGAATAAAGATAAAAAACAATTTTTTTTATTTACAAATAAAAGCATACTTCGCTTTCATTTTATATTTTACTAATTTAAACATATTTGCTGCTTGATTAAAATAAAACTAATTCCTTTGCAATAAATAATTTCTTTTTAAATAAAAAAAAACTTTTTTCTATTTAGTAAATTTTAGTAATTTTCAATGTAGAAAGACAGAGAGAAACATATTTAAACTAGCGCTCACAGCAGTTATATCGTTTCTTCATTAACGCCGGCGACTGCATTCCGGACCACACCTTAGACGGGCGCTTTATGCAAAGAACGTATTTCGCGCTTCCTCTGCTCTAGCCGCTCTGCTCGGATCGTTTAATGAAATTCAATAATAACGATGATCTCTCTTGCCGGCGCGTCTCGTTGACGTATATCCGCGAATCCTTTTTTCCGGGCGTTCGCGCGCGCGCCTCTTTACAAGACTTGCTCGAACCAGTTTCCTGGCGCCTGTCTTTCTTGCGAACGACGCCAGCGGATGATCGTTTAAAGCACTTTCCTGGTTACAAGCAGCCGGTTCTACGTTAAAGACGTCGTTAGTGACATGGCAAGGGTAAGATACGAGATAGCCGGAGCCGATAGCCGTTGTCGCCAATCGCGCTACGTGACAATATAAGCCGTCGCGAAACACGTTTCCCAAACGCAATATGAAGTTTGCCCAAAAGGACGGAAATATTTTTGATCTGTTGCATATATATAAATGTAAATATAACATTTAATTCTATATATCGATTTTAAGATAATCGCAAGCAATTTTTATATCATTGATATCAAACTCGATTGCTCTATTACTACTCCTGTTTAATTACTGATAAAATATTGAGTGCAAAAAATAAAGTCAAGATGGATAAATATTATAAATTACCTGGATCGTCCTCGGTTGTTAGCATCTGGAACTAACGTTGGATTATCCTCCAGTCCTTGAATTTGATAATGGCCGACTTGCTTGTTGTCCACCGAACCCGCGGCGTTGATCGCATCCACTTGCGGACTATCAAAATCACAAGAGATTTTCGTTCATCGATGTGCTTAAATCATTATTTTATATTAAATTATTGTCATCAATTTTCCGCGAGAAAAAAAAACCCGAAACATTAACAAAATTATAATGTACGATTTGGAGACGGAAAAATATCTCATATATTATTCAGTATGTGAGATTTTCATCTGGAATGTTAAAACTGATCGATATATGTATGCACTGAAAAAAAATGTACTAAATACAAAAATTTTTTCTTATTTAAAAAAATTATTTATTTAAATACTTGCAAAGGAATTTATTGTTTCAATCAAGCAGCAAATATATTTGAATTAATAAAATATAAAATGAAAGTAAAGTATGCTTTCATTTACAAATAAAAAAAAATTTGTTTTTTTATCTTTATTATATTAAATTACTTCCTTAAAAAAAAAAACATTTTTTTACTTTTTGACTGCTTGTTTCAAAAACACGGATTTTCTTTA
Organism: Formica exsecta; assembly: GCF_003651465.1. Lineage (NCBI taxonomy): Eukaryota > Metazoa > Arthropoda > Insecta > Hymenoptera > Formicidae > Formica > Formica exsecta. Next base: position 674,689 of record NW_021849121.1, on the reverse strand, counting down.
TTTTAACAGATAATTTTTTATCTTCAAATATATAAATTTTTTTTTTTATGTTAAAGTTTTAAATAATGTGTTTTTTAAATTGTAATCTCTTTCTTACATGCAAATAATAATTTATTTAATATAACAAAACATTTTTGGAAACAAAGTATATATTTATTTAAGTAAAAAAATCAAAATTAACAAAATATATTTATTTGATTAAAAATAATTTTATTCTTAGTGTGCGAAGGTATGTATATGTCATGTCAGACTCGAAAGGAGATTCATAACTCACCTCAACGTACTCGCATCGCGACTTCGCTCTTCCTCCTCTTGAGGCTCCTGCTTAACGGCCATGTGGATCACGGGCGGTAACGGACAGTGTAAATGCGACGAGTGATGCAAATGATGCTGCAGACCGGCGCCGTCGGTCAGACTACTATCTATGCCAATAGACTGTGCACGCGGCACGACTTCCTCAGTCTGCATAGTGCCCCCTGAAAATTCAAATATGCGGATTTAGAGTTTATCCCATTTCGCGCATTCGAATACATTCAGTATACGTCCAGATTTTAAATGAGAAAGTACCACATGCTAATTTTCTCACGTACGACTTAACAAATAGTTTCCAAAACACACTTGCCGGTTTTAAGTATACTTTGACACTCAATTACGAAAGCTCGTCTTGAATGTCAGAATTTCTAAGACATTGTAATCGGCTTCAATTTTCGTAGGACGATAGCGTACGTTGTAAAGAGAATCTATGAAAATCGGGCACGAACTTATGCAATCATCCAATATCTAAAAAAAAAATCTTTTTCTTTTCAACGTCTCCTGCATCTCATATACATATGCAAGTATCTATATACATATTTTCAATCGCGGTTGTGGCTGAAAAATTGTATGAAACTTAAAATTAAATGTTTCGGAAATTATTCGTTATAAATTGACTTAAGAGCGACGTTTGTCAAAGCGAATGCTCGACTTCATTAATTATTAATGAAGTCGTATTCTCTTAATTTTGACAGAACGAGAAACGGGGTCGGAAGTAGCCGGCGTGTGCGAACAGCTTCCACTTTCTTATTTCGGCATGCGAGGAGAACCACGCGAAAGGTTGTGCGTAGGCCGGCGTCGAAGCCGGTGATCGTTGCCGGTGTGCGAGCGGATTGCGGAATAATTCATAACCACTGTGTATTAATGAGCGTTGGATTAATGCCGCGTGCGGCGCGGCGCGAATTGCGCGTTGCATAGATTTGACGGGCGTGAGAAATGGCATAGAGGCTAAACAAATGCTTCATGTAGAAATGGATAAACGATAATAAAACGCGCGATATAGCCGCGTCGTTGCACCATCGAGGCAGTGAATCGCGTAGGCGACCGCGTGTTGGTTCAAGGCTTCGAAATCGCACAATAGCAAAAGCAGCGAGAACGCTTACGCGAGAAAGATTCGCTATTAGAACACCACGTGAAACGGCCCGTCTCATTCGACAGACACCTGTTGCACACTTCGTTGAATAATACATCATCGAATTGACTGAAATTCGCTGTATCATCGTAATAATTTTTACGATCATATAATTGTAGTTCGCAATAATTCACATTCGTAAAACGATATCATTCGCACGGCGGATGTTTCCAAGATTCCAAGATTCTCAGACGGCTACTTATAATTGCTGCATCGTTTGATTTATATACATATAAAAAGATAATACGTATTATATACATATATAAAAATCTTAAATTAAAAAATATATTTGTTATACATTGCCGTTATTAAATAATATACATATATGTATAACAAGACATATATATAACAAGAATTTTATTTAAATTCTGTATAATATATAAAATAATATTTTTTTCTATATCAATATAATGAGAATATTCAGCAATTTTTTTAAATTCACATATGATATTTATAAATAACATTTATAATAATATTTTTTCTCTATTTCTCTTATGAAAAATAGATAGAGAGAATAAAAAGAGAAATATGATATGCTTCACATTTTAGCGTATAGTAAATATAATAAATGTCGAAAATTTTTCAGATATCTTTTTTCAAATATTACAAATACTTCAAATATTATATAACGTTAACAACACAATGTGAGAATTTGCGTAATCAAGGGTCAACGAAGCAAAGACGTCAGCAACGATGTCGGGAGACGATGCGCATAAAAGAAATAAAAAGAGAGAAAGGAGGAAACGTGGAGAAGAGACGAAGAGAAGTATTATACATACTGCGCTTCGCAGCACATCGTCGGATAAAAATATTCCGCGCATAAATAGAAACGGACACACTCCGGTATAACCCACCCAACACCCGCAAGTTCTGAGCCATACTTGGCCTTAATCGATTAGGTTTCATCGTCTCGCGATAATCTACCTTTATGTGTTACAATTTATTTCAAAGAAAGATTTCAATATACAGAGCTCTCTAAGACTATTACAAAATAAATCAGAAACATGAACTTTCCATATTCGCATAAGGGTAGATGTGTCAATTCGATTGCAAGTAGATTTCAAAATAATATTGCGGAAGTAAATTTTAGAAAGTCCTAGGTCCGTCATTTAAATATGACAAAATAAAAAAAAAAGATACTCTTTTACTCGTCCAGACTAGCGAGCAATAATTAAACACGCGATCAAATTGCGATTTGGAATCTTATATTTGTTAGAATTAAAACACACCCGCAATAAGTAATGTAAAAATTTATTAAGAAAAATATCTAGATCCGTAAATTTTGTTTTTGAAAACAAATATTTCCAAAAATTAAGCTTTGAAATTTTTGTAATTTTAAAGGGCCATAAAAAAGGTTTAAATAGAGCAAGATTATTGAAAAGCATAAAGTTTCACAAAATTTTGAAAAAAAAAATTAACATATTAAATACACAGTTTCGAACATTTTAAGATCTTCAAATAAAATTTGTACGTTTAAAATTTTGAGAGAAAAAGGAGAAAAATTTTCTAAAAATTCAAGATTCCAAATTCTAGAGATTTCATAGTGTGTTTAAGTTACAAAATTGTAAGAATATGATTTTAAAATTAATAAAATAAAAATCGCGACTCAAATCTTTAATGGTTTTTAAAAATGCAAAAAATTTTGCACATACGAGTGGCAAAAAGCAAGACCATTGGAAGATATTAATATCGGTATGTGCGGGAGGTGGCTCGTTTTCATTGAAGACCAGTTATAGAATGATGCAGGCGAACGCGTAACTACAATTTATTTTTTGGCTATTTTTAGCGGTTGGCGTACCGCCACTATTTTCGGTTCTCTCAAATTTCTCACTCCATATTTAGGATTATGGTTGACGGTATCGTGCTATACTTTTGCTTTTATGATCGCTAAAGCGCATTCGTCGTGCGCGCTTATATATATAATCATATATAAGCTTCGGATATATTATCCAGGATATTAATTAGTTTAAAACATCGGCCAGAAAGTGACATTTTTCTTTTCGAAAAAACTTGTAAAAAAATACAAGTCATTTATAAAATATGTTTCTGCATGTTTTCCCTATTTACAACTCAATATTCTTCAGTGATAAAGATATAAAAATATTTACAATGCTCTCTCAATTTTATTCTCATCTTTCCGGTAGTCAAACTGCGTCAAACTTTAGTATTCACGCAGGTAACAAGTGGACGAATTGGAGCGCATATTTGTTTCGCGGGAAAGCATGTGCTCCCGCGTTCTATTGGCAGAGACGCAACTAGGTTAAAAACGGAAAGTTAGTCGCGATACTCGAGAATGTGTCAAGGTGATGTAATGGCTGAAGAAAAAAATCTTTGGAAAACATTCTTTTTATCTGGAGAAAAATCAAGAAAGATAAAATGCCAAAATAATTTCGATCTCGTTATTTAACATGGATAAATTTGACGAGTTCAGTGATCGCTCATACGTAAACGCGTCACATAAATCGATTCGCTTATATATCACGGTGCATCGATGGACCGTGATCCACTGGCCTGATTATGATTCGCCGCTATAGATCCGCAATTACGTATAAACATCCGAGTGCGAATCGCGCGGCGACTGGTGGTGGTGTCCCACGTGGACAGCAGGTGATCTATCGTCAAACTATTCGTGAAAGCTTTTTGATCGGAAAAAAGACAATATGAAAAAATAGTAAACATTATATATAAAAAAATCTTAAATATTAAACCCAAAAATATATTTGTCATATATCATTTGTTATACATTATCATTATTAAATAATGCATATATATGTATACCAAGAATTTTATTTAAATTCCATATATAATTTTTATATAACATATAAAAATTATTTTTGTATAACATTTTTTATATATCAATATAATGAGAATATTCAGCATTTTTTTTTAATTTGCATATGATATTTATAATAACACTTACCATAATATTTTCTCTCTATTTCTCGTAAGAAAAATAGAAAAAGAGAGAAATATGATATGCTTCACATTTTAGCGTATAGTACTATAATAAATGCCGAAGATTTTTCGGATATTCTTTTTTCAAATATTACAAATGCTTCGAATATTATATAACGTTAATAATACATGTGAAAATTCGTAATCAAGGATCAACGAAGCAAAGACATCAGCAACAATATCGGGAGACGGTGCGCATGAAAGAAATAAAAACAGAGAAAGAAAGAAACGCAAAGAAGACGAAAATTTTACTTCTCGTCACTCGTGCATTTCACTTTTCGCGATCATACGAAACGATCAAAGATTTTTTCCGACACTATCTCACGAGCAAGGGCAAAGACGATTTTTTTCGAGATTGTCTCGCCTCTGGAAGCTTCACTACGTGATTTAAAAAAAAAAACGCTATAAAAAACACAACACAAGAAAGACTCATGATTGTACCTAAGGCACATATGTACGATATTGTTATTGTAAATGCCGTCGATTACCTGTGACGGGAAAGTTGCTTTCCGGCAACATGAACGTATCGTTCTCGGCGAGTCTTCTTCCTGAGAAAAGCACGCGTTCGTCGAGCGTCCTCTACTTGGCTGCGATGATTTTCGCGCACGATCGATTCACCACCGAACCGGATGATACGACAATCATCGTCGTGCACAATCACAAAACCTCGATTAATTACCTTCGCTCAATCGAATCGTTCGATGCTTCGCGATCGCCCACGCGATCGATTCTTCTCGCGTGGCCTCTTGGCAGCCGTATCGAGGGATACTTCAAATGGAATCGAAGATAGGAGGAGGAGGAGGACGAGAAACGCGCCGAGCACGTGGATGAAATTCCTTCGGGATGAAAAGAGGAACTTGAGGGTACTTTGCGAGAGGAAAATGAGAAGGTGGCGAGTAAACGAAGAGAAAAAGAAAGAGAGAGAGGAAAAAAATGGGACCGATAGTACGAAGTGAAGCGTTTTGAGGCACTTTTGGCACTGTTACGAGAGTGAAGTGGACAAGAGCGACAACTCCACCGAGAGCGACGTCTACACCTCCGCCGAGGGAAACGGGGAGGAAACGTCGACGACGACGAAGAAGACGACAACGACCAGCCCTCCACAAGAGGAGCAAGCGGAGGCGCGGGCGTGTATATTCTCGATTTGGGCGGATGGAAATCTGAGATTGCTCCATATTGGGCTGTGCGTCGCGGCTACGGAGGTGCTCTGTAATAGCAGAGCTCGACTTCTTCCCTCTCTTTTTCGCCCTCTCTATCTTTCTTCTTCTCTCTCTTCCTCCTTCTCTTCTTCTATATACGACTTCTTCTTCCTCTCCCTCTTTCGTATTTCTTCGCGCGTCCCGTTTTCGCTTCGACGAGCGCGCATATGTTTGTACGTGCATACATATACATGTCTCTATCTTGTTCACTCCATTTTCTCTCTTTCTCTCTCTTTCTTTTCCCTCTCTCGATCTACCACATCTGTATATGATGCGACCAACGAGGGTATATTTAACCCCGCGAACCACCAACGAGGAATCGAGCCGCGCGCGCAAGCCACTTCTCGTACTCGGTCTTCCTCTTCTTCTTCTCCGGCGCGTTCGTTACATATCTCGCGACTACCTACTTGCAAAACGAGTTAAACCTCTCTCTCTCTCTCTCTCACTGTTTCATAGATTTATTTTTCCGTTTGATTAATGGATTTGAGAAATTATGATAGTACAAAGGAGAAGGCAATCTCCAACGAATTGTTCAATCCAATTAAAAGCTTTTTATTCGGGACGTTTCAGGTGACGGACCTTTTCAGAGCTCGAATAAATTAAATTTCACTTAAAGTTACATTTATGACTACGTTTCACGTAACCATAAATGGCGGCGGACTTATCAAGCATTATAAGACAAGTGACGCTGAGCCTGAATCTAAGATCCACGCTATATTCTTACTCCCATAAAATACTTAATGCATCTAAGATATGTATAAAATTTATCTGAAAATACGCTGTAATCGAGTAACAGAACATTCCTCGGAATACCCTGTCCTGCTGATTCCTAAAAAAAAAAAAATTGAAATAAACGACTCCATTAACGGACGCCAATCCGAAAGAAATCGTTCCAAGGGACTTTGCGATATCAATCGACTACATCGAATCCCATATACGTGTGCGTGCATCCTGGATAACAGAGCCGTCTCAGGCAGAGTCGAGTACATCGACGAGTATACCAACATCCACACGTAACCGGACGCACACCAGCAGACCGCAATAAGTGCGCTAACGAAGAGACAGCGTAATCCGGCATAACGCGCTATCTCTGGAGTTAATGAGCCTTGAAGGCTCCTCCGTCGGAGAAGGAGACTTCAGGTTTCCCACAGCGGCGCACCGGATGACGTGCAATGCCAGAGCCGAGACCATCTCTGCGTATACAATTGGAAAATTTATGTTTTCTTGTTAGAATGTAGTATACTAAAAATTCCATATGTTTTTAGTAGTAAAATTATAAATATCCTATAAAATAAGGAATTCTCATTGAAGGAAAATCGATACTAAATTAGCCAAAGAATCTGTAACAAAAGAGAGAAAAAAATATCCAGTACTTTAGAACATAGTTGGAAAATTTGTTTTCTTGTTAAGAAAAAAAAATGTGCCGGTTAAAATTTTGGTTAAATATTTAACACATTCATGTGTTAATTTACCGTATTGCTGTTGCGTTAATTGAACTCAAATGTTAAATTATTAATAAATTAAGAAAATTGATAAGGCTCTAAAGTGAAATTCACAACTTGGAAATTAAATTATCAAAACAACTAAGAATAAGAAAAAGTACAAAACTAACACAATATTTTTGCATATGTTTTTAATTTTATACAATAGATATGTTTCGTATTTTAAGTTACAGGATTTATCTGTTAAAATTTACAGAAAAAAATGATGATTTTATTCTACAATAGGAGTGAAAGTGTCTAGGAGATACAGTCTACAGACTGTCGATAACATTTTTTCCAAGTTAATTTTATCATTAAAAATATGTTGATTTTACAAAATTTATTTGAAATTACTAAAGTTTGCATTCATTTTGTGTTGATATATTAACATTTTTTAGTGTTAGCATTTATATCCATATTATATTAAATTAAGACAAAAATTTATGTGGGCTGTTTGAGACATACAATTTATGTTAAATTTATGTTAAGACAAATTTTCCAGCTGAGTACTGTACACAATTTATCTTGTGCGGAAAGTAGCAAGTGTACATTTTGCTCGGATCATTTTGCTACATATGTAAATATATATACGCGTACATTTCCATTTAACGCGACTAGAAAAAAATATGGATCGCAATCTAACGGAGACTGACGGTGCGCAGCAAACTGGAAAGGTACGGTTTGAATTAAAGAGATTGTTGAAAAAATCGTGTAAAAAGTTGATACGGAGCTATTTGATACTTTCTCGAAACCATTTACGCTTTTCTATCCTCTTATCGTTTACATCTTTTCATAAATATCTTCCAAAATTATAATTATTCCGCAAAATAAATGCATACACTCAAAAAAATGTCTTGCTGATATAGGTAGATTTCTAGGTGTCACAACAAAACTTTATCGCTATTTTTTGTATCTGTTAGAATATTGTCTGTTACATATAGAATTTATAGCAGCAATATTCTAATAATATCTTCTAGAAAATTTAGGTCCCATTGCCAAATGTTAATCACTGCATTGGATAAATATGAGTTTCGATACTACAGCTAGAACAATCTTTGTGAGAAATATAACTGCCAATTATAACTGCAGCATCGAAAAATTGAGAAAAATTGTTTAAAAGAGCTAGATAGATTGAGCGCGTTATACAAATATGTTAGACGTGAGGATTATATATTCATTTGTTTCTTGCCGCTAATTTTTTCTGTCTACCACAGCCAAACTTTATAACAAGTATGATTGGCCTTAACATGGATAGGCGCCACAGAAAAACATTCTTTCTAAATTTCACAAACAGTTCAGATATAAATTCTGTCTCTGTCACTTAGATTGATTAAATGCGAAACATATGCGATATCACAGTATTTGCTAATCATTTATGTACCTCAGTTAATTTTGCGCACCAAGAAAATTTTTGCTGTAGTTGCAATACCACTTTTTTGAGTGTAGAGAGAATATCTCACTTTTCCCATATTAAAGTTAAAAGTTAAATGATACATTGCTTGATTAATCTGGAATAGAAGAGAGAAGAATTTTAAATGCGAGAGAGAGAGAGAGAGAGAGAGAGAGAGAGCTTCGAATAACAATATTTTTTTATATGCCTTTTTTTTAATAAAAAGAAACTGCCGGGAAAGCTATATATCATAGATGAAAAATAATACGCTGTTTTCGTAGTGTATAACTTTTATTCGAAAAATGACAGTTCCGCGCAGTAGAAGGAAAAATATTATTCCAAGAACTGTCTTTCAATGATTTTCTTAGAGTTAACACTAATTAGAATACCTTCCTCTTCCCATTGTTCCATTTGTTTAACGAATAGAGTCTCAGGAGATTATTATTTATTTGCAATGTTATATTGTTCCGAGAATCGAATACGCTATTGAAAATGTCACATATTACCATGATGTAAAAACGACACGGTGTCAGCGAGCACACGCGGTCCTATATCGCCGGGGATATAAAACGCCATTCTATGAACGTGCGGGATTAAATCGCGGAGCTGGCGGAACGCGGAGTTGAAAGTAGTTGTTGACATATCGTTGCCAGGTATTGGAACACGTCGAGCAGGTAGGCGGGTTGGTTTAACCTATACGGGATATAATATGCGCCTCCGCAAGAGGCGGACGCGCCAGAGACGGCAGTCGTGTAAAATATCAACGCATCATCTACTCTACCGCAAAATAGAATACAACCGTGGCACAATGGGCGATATCTTTATCATCGGTTCCGACTGGCCGACTATTTGTTACTTAGAACTTAACATTTGTATATACCGCGTTTCAATGATCAACAATGCAAATGTCAGTCACAGTGCATCTTGCGTAAGACGCGACCTAAATACGATTCAGATACATATTCTCACAGTTTGAAAATTTGGCTGAAATTTAACATATATCGCATGTCTCAAACGGTCCACATAAATTTTTGTGTTAATTTACCATTATATGGATACAGTGTGTCTATCCAAAATTTATAAAAAAATTTCCTGAGAATTCCCTGATTTTTCAGGTAATTTGTTCAATATTCAAGATAAAATTATAGAATTTTTTTAGATGGAACTTTGTAAAATAAGTTTTTTTTGTGTTTTTTTCTAATTCTTTTCATTCATACAAAGGAAAAATAAACCACTTAAATTCTAAATATTAAATTTAAAAATATACTGAAAAGAACTGAATGATTTTTGTAAGATAAGCATTTTTCATTTGCCAATCAGATTGCCGATGCTTGCAATATAAATATAAGAACAAACTCATCAAAGAGAGAATTTTTGAAAAAATTCCCTGAATTTAAATGAAATTCCATGAGAATTCCCTGATTTTTCAAGGTAAAAACGAAATTCCTGAGAATTCCAGATTTTCTAGGTTTTCCCAGGGAGTAAATACCCTGTGGATATGTTAAATCGTAACACTAATACTATGTCAATATTTCAACACAAAATGAATATAAATTTCAGTAATTTGAAATAAATTTGGTGTAAAATCAACATATTTTTAATGATAAAATTAACTTACAATTAGAAAAAATGTTATCGATATTCTGTAGTCACTCTCACTATTATAGAATAAAATCAACATTTTTCTCTGTAAATTTTAATAGGTAAATTCTGTCACTTATAATACGGAACATACCCATTGTGCAAAATTAAAAATATGTGCACATTGTATTATTTTTACACTTTTTTCAATTGTTTTAATAATTTAATCTCAAAATTATAAATTTCACTTTAGAGTCTTATCAATTTTCTTAATTTGTTAATAATTTAACATTTGAGTTCGATTAATGCAACAGCGATATGTTAAATTAACACGGTGTTAAATATTTAAGACCAAAATTTTTACTGGCATATTTTTTAACAAAAAAAAAATTTTTTCAACTGTGCAGGCGTATTCCTGAGCGTTCCACTGTGCGAGCGGAAGTATGCTTCAACGACGCTGACGAAACTGCGTGTGTGGGTGACAATTTTGGCGTTGACGATTGTAGTATAGATAGTTTCCATAGACATCGGTATCGGGGGCAAGCGCTTCACCGATTCTCGATAGACCGTGACGAATTCGAAAGACATTCTCGTCAGACATCGGTGCAAGTGAAGACTGGAGAAAACGCGTTTATGTATCTCGAGGATAAATAATGAAAGGAGTTTAGTCCTTGATCGTATGCGAAAATCTAAGTCCTACTCGTTGAATATTATTACAATGGTAAGATCAACAACGTACACAATCTAGAACGAATTTATTATCAGCGCTTTAACAAGTTTGAGGAAAGAAGTGTTATTGAAGCAAGTCGCAATTTGATCAAACACTCACGCGAAGCATGAATGTCCAACGATAATGACTTTCCCAATTTATCCCGAACTTGATGCGCGCGCACGAGTTCGAAATTAATCTTTGAGTAATCACCGTCGTTAACATCACTGCTTTTATAGGGTCGTTAATCACTGTCGTTGCCCGTAGTAGGCGATAAATAATTACAAAATATGCAGCTCGCTCTCCCGAGGATAATATGCGAGAGCCCTGACATATGTGAGAGCCCTCGACGAAGCGTACGCGTTGCTTGCTTTCGAAATGTGACGCGAAGTAAATGTGTGATTCAGCTAAAAACTTAGAACTTAATGCAGTCTTCGTGGTATCTGAAGAAGAGAAAAGATTTCTCGAGGCGATGAGATGGGCCACCATATAGCTAAGTCCAATTGGATCGCCCACGCGGTAAAAATTTGAAAGGAATATATAAGGCTACCCACTAATACTGTTAAATTGCCCGGTGCGCCTTTTCCCCTTACAAATTATTCAATTATACATATCTCTTAATTCGACAATGACGCAACTCATAAGCACCTCCGTAGGCGTTTTTCATCGAGAAAGGCAGAGCGCGCGTTAAGCCCATTTCCGAACATCTTTTGCTCATTAACTGCCTCTTATATTGATTAAGAATAAATGTAAAGACGTGAGAAAATTGTGTGTGAGAATTAGTTATTATATAAAGAATTTGTTACAAAGTTTAAAATATATCTGTAGAATGACAAATGGCAGTATTGAAAAATATGGCATTGACATGGAAACATTGCCTTAATGATTTAATAATTGCTATTATTAGATTGCATAATGTGTATATATATATACCTATATTTTCCAAGAAAGATTATGTTTTTCATTTTTTATAATCAACAACAAAATAAAACAATGTTCAACATATCAACTATCATATCTCTATATTTAGTTGTATTGTAATCCTTATAAAATTGCTTTAGAAACACACACTTTACTTAATAATCTACAATTTTCATTTTTTTATATTAATTTCTTACAATATTTTTATCTATATTTTTAACTATATAAAATATAGAGCAGTATGATATAAATTGTTAGGTCTGTATTAATTGTAATAACAAATTTGTTAATTTTTCAATGTAAAATTTTCAAAATTGTAAAGAATCCATAATGTAAAATAAATTTTAATTGCGCATTCCAAATACATTATTGTATCTATATAAAAATAAAAATTATAAACCGATTCTACATTTATTATATGTAAAATATTATATTTTATATTTAAAATTATATAAATTTTTTAAAAAAAAAACATTAATTGTAACATTATATAATATAACATTATATATTAATTGTACATATATAAAAAAAATTAGAATTTTGCACATTGCTTCTTCATAGAGGAATTTTATTTCGCTCATAAAGCTTAAGCTCCTTAAAGCAAGCGAGTTTCTCAATTTTGGCTTCCTCATAGAGGAAGCAAATTCAATACTAACTATCCTTTAATAATACTCTATTTATATAAAAAGATTTACTGCTACTAAAAGATTAACTCGATAAAATTTGCAAAAGTTAAGACGTGTATAGACATTTCTCAAAAAATTCAAAATTTATAAAAAATGAAGTCTTTCACCGTTCCTCACTAAATTAAATATCAAACATCCTTTAATAACACTCTATTCATGTAAAAAAATTTAACTCGATATCTTAAATTTTCCGAAAGTTAGAGCTTGTACAGGCATTTCTCAAAAAATTCAAAATTTTATAAAAAATGAACCCTTTCACCAATAATCACCAAATTCAGTACTAACCATCCTTTAATAATACTCTAGCCATGTAAAAAAAATTAACCTGATATCTCAAAATTTGCGGAAGTTAGAGGTTGTACAATATATTACGCACACACATACACACATACATACATACATACAGACTTTTTTTAAGAATATGATTTTTTGACGTTTTAGAACATTCTAAACACATTGGCATAAAAAACATGAAAAAAAATTTGTCACAAAAACAAAGCTTCCTCTATGAGGAAGCAAAAACATTATTTACTAATAAATTTTAGAATTATATATATAAATTTTATTCATAAAATTTTGATTTAAAACTTTTAGTTACAAAAATATGCAATATTGGATATACATATTAATTTGAAAAGATAAACTGTCGTTGATATTTTCGCTAAATCGTCTCTGAATTGAATGAATAAAAGCTGACTAAAAGAACAAGGGGAACATCTAGAATGGTTCTGGGACATCTTGTATAAATTTAAATTTTCTATGAAGTCCACAGCAATTGCGTTTCGTAACGTCACTTGTATGCAATAAGCGCGATCACAAATGAGCAAAAGAAATTCAGCGAGTCAAAGATGCTATGCAACTGCATGCATTTATAATGGAGAACGTGGCGTCTTTCGCGCAATATACCTACATTTTTAATTTTCCAGATCTTAAGAACGAGCAAAAAAAAAAGAAAAACTGTTAATGGAAAGCGAATGGGCGCTGGTAACGATCTCGTCTGAAGAGATAGCCGCAAGAAATGATTCGATAAACACCAGTCGCTCGTCAATCGCGAAATTTGATTGGTCGATCAATGATCGACCAGTTGTAAAACTTATGCGAAAAGGATTGGCGCACTTTGGAGAACGAATGGAGAACGTTCGCCCGCTATTCTGTACCCTTTCTACTATTGCCATCGCTACAGCATCCGTCGATTGGCAGTGCACATTACCATTAATTGTAAAATGTGGACATTCTTCTATCTTATTACGCAATCATGTTACCTAGCTAGATAATTCAATTCGTAGCTGAAGAATGTTTGACAGAAGAAATGTCCCATTTCATGCGCCATATAAGTTAAGTGTAAGGATTCACTTTCAAAAAATTTTAATTAATCAATATATTTAGATTCAAATGCTCTTTTATCAATAAGTATCGCAAAATATGAATAAAAATTATTATAAATGTCATATAAAAATATCAGGATGCTAGAAATAATATAAATTTTATTATATAGAAATATATAATATCTTAAATCTGCATAAAATTAATATTTATAATTAAATATGTATTTCCACGTACATTATATATTAAAATACGTTTTTATATAATATATAATACTATAGTTTCTCTTTCATTTAATTATGTGCCTTTACGATTTAATCGCTCGCGTGATTGCACTCGCGAGAAATGTATCGTGATCGCGATTGGCAGTCGTACCGATGTGAAAATTCTCCCACTCGATTGAGAGAGAGAGACGAAGCTCTCCTCCCCTTCATTTTCTTGCGTGCTCGACGATTCCCCTTCTTCCTCACACGGATCTGCACCGATTGCTCGAGATCGACCACAAAACCCTCCTCCAATTGCCATATTCGTTAATTCGAGAAAATATGGCTGTCTCTGAATCGTTAGCCGATTCGATTATGGCTACCGCAACGACTGACAAACGACGGCGATCTCGATCGATCATCTTATCGATGTTTAATTAATTCTCTCAGATGGTCGAAGGATCTCTCGACGAAGCATGCGTTCGATAAAAGTATCGTTCCTTGTCCATCATTGCTAGAATCATTAGCCGATTATTACTATTACAATAGCTGCATATCGTATCGACCAACTGACGCGTAACAAATTACAGGCAAGCGCCCGCGCTAGATTTTATATTTAGGATGGTACCATAGGATGTAACTCTAGAACTACTGAATTAGGCTAGAACGAAAATATCTTGCACCCACGTCGATGACGCTCTCTCTCTGTCTTTCCCTCTCTCTCTCTCTCTCTCTCTCCCTCCCCC
>NW_021849121.1:654533-655834 GCF_003651465.1 Formica exsecta | reverse complement strand
TCTCTCTCTCTCTCTCTCTCTCTCTCTCTCTCTCTCTCTTTCCGGAAACTTCATGTTTTATATATTTATTTAATGCCAAATTTTTTTCTCTTATCTGCGCCTTACCGTTCGCACTCGCGGCGGAAACGTTACGTAAGAAAATCCAGATTCAAGCCCGGTTTGTCTGCACGAGGCCTTCGATCGTGCAGACAAACGGCCTAGAGTACCTACAGTGGCCCGTCCTGTCATCATATCGAATAATTGCAAAAATGGATTCTAAGGTCAGACCGTTTTACAAAACGCAAACCTCCAAAACTCGTTCGACCATAAAAAAAAAAAAAAAAAACGAGAGAGAGAGATTAATGACTTGCCAACGTAATTACAAATTCCACGTCCTGGTAAGACGCCTTGACGATAAGCAAATAAGTTGGGCACTCTTAATTAAAAATGATGAAGCGGGGGCTTAAAAAGAGAGAAAGACAAGCGCACGGATAAGCGTGCACCGATGTCATCGATCATCGGATCTGTAAACGACTTTCGACGCTCTCGCCGTATCTCATTATTTTGTACCCGAAGCGAGACGAGGACTGGTTCGGGATGAACGGTCGCAATTAGCGACGATATTGCAGACAAGAGGAGAGAGAATCGGCCGCATACCATTAATCAAAACAAGAGGCAGAAACAATCCGGACGGATAATCGTCGCGAGCACTTACCAAAATTATTTAATCGAATTATTATCAATCAAAATCGTGCCGCTTGCGCAAAAACCGCGCGCGGATCAATTATTACGCATCCGCGGGGGCGGATCTCGCTACGGCGGATACCGATGATCGCCGGGATTGATAAAGTAATTGTTACGATTATACACAGGTCGGGTTAATTTTTTTTTCTTCTCCTGCGCGAAGCCGGATCGTTAAAGCCGGCCGAAACGACGTTTACGTAATCGCGAGGCAAGTCCGACTTACGGGCGTTTTCTCTCTCTCGTTTCGACGAGGACATTGGTAAAGACACGAAACCTCTCTGCCGGTTTTCCGATTCGACGGCGACCAACTGATTTTTTCTCTATAGCGATGACTAATGAGTCGACGTAACGTGCTCGCCCACCCGCAGTCGATATACATATACTGTCGTTCGATTTTTCAAGTCACATATATCGTCAAGATATCGAATAACATACTCTTCGATCTCATGCGTCACTTATTTTCGTGCCATAAAGTTTATTTTTATTAAAAATTATTATTATTATTATTATTTATTTGTATTAATAATTAATTTAATTTAATTATAATTAAATTAATTAATTATAGTATTAGTAATCAA
>NW_021849121.1:643879-650915 GCF_003651465.1 Formica exsecta | reverse complement strand
TAGTAATTTATAATGAATAAATGTATTAATTATTATTATTAATTATTATATCATTGTTCTCATTGTTCCAATTAAAAGATATCGATTCGTATGAAGCACATGTACCTAAAATCTTCTGCTGATACATTTATATACATATTATATTTCGAATAGTAATTTATAATGAATAAATGTATTAATTATTATTATTAATTATTATTTTTATTAAATCATTGTTCCAATTAAAAGATATCGATTCGTATGAAGCACATGTACCTAAAATCTTCTGCTGATACATTTATATACATATATCATGCTATATATTTCGAAATTACAGATTTTAGGTAAAACACATTGCGCTGAAATCAGAAATCAGTTTCCAGGACCTATATAAAACACGATGTATGCTCGACCAATATAAAATGAATTTTCATGTATATTAATCCGATAATATAAAATTACATGTCGAGTGCCTGCATTCCACTTGGCCCAAAGCGTTTTCCATGGAATTGTCGAGATATGATGATATCGCGGGCGTTGTCTCGCGCCAATGCGCAAACTTGCTTATTCTATTTCCAAGTTGACCACACCTGTTTTTAACTTTATTTTCGGGAGCTTTGAGCTCTCCCGAACATATGAAGAACATATATTCCAACCACGTAGAAATGTAACGAGATGCCGCTGCGTACACGAAATGAGAGAGAGAGAGAGAGAGAGAGAGTTCAATCTGTTGTTTACCTCTGTTACTTTCCGATTCAAGAAAATTATTCAGATGTTCAAAATATTAAGAAATTTTTCAAGAAAAAAAAGAGAGAGAAAGAGAGTATATAAAATGTATAAGGAATATTTTTTTCTAAGGTTTTTGAGTCATTTTTTGAGCGAAATTGTTTTGTCAACTCAAAGTTGTATCGCACATATATAAACATGCATAAAATGTATTATGTGTACGGCACATTTGTATTTAATGAGATCGTAATGTGATGAGACGGCAATAATAGCTTCTTCCATTAATGCCATCGATTTATTTCCTTGCCGTTATTTTTTATCAATTCGAAAACTCACGTCAGGTTTAAAAAGTTTTACCTACTTCACATTTTGCACATGTAGGGTATTCTAGGTCAGGTCAATGAAACTTCAGAATCTTATAAGAATTTGGAACAAAAAAGTTCCGATAAACATAGGTCCGGAAATGCTTCGTTAAAAAGTTATAGCTAATACATTCTCTGTAAGTAATTAGTTATGATCAAAAAATGAGAACATTTTTATGTTTGCATTTGCAATGTTTGAACTAAGATTACACAAAGATTATCGAAAGGTGGTTTTTTCAAGTTTCTGCTTTTTTGTTGTTTTGAGTTTATTTTCTTTTGAACGCCTTATCAAAATTAAATAAAATTGATTAATATATAATTAAAATTGGTTTGGTAATTTAGTTTGTTATTTAATTACCCATCAGATTTATTTTGTTACTTTTTTCAAATGAATGAAGGATTTTGAAATTATTTTTAAAAATCATCAAAATAACGTGATTTTTCGAAATTTATTAGCTATAACTTTTTAACGAAGTGTTTTTGAACCTATGTTTATAGAAATTTTTTGTTCCAAATTCAATTTCCTATAAGACCCTGAAGTCTCATTGACCTGACTTGGAACATCCTGTATGTAATATCTTTTTATATATTATTTATTTATTTATTCCTATTTATATATTAATTTTCTATGCGATTTCTATTCTTTTTCAAATGATGTTGAAATATTTTCTTGATTTTATTGTTACACCCTGATTCATTTGCAAGCTCATTTTCGATACTCGCCGTCTTGGACAGATTACAGAGCGCTAGTGGCGGGATTACACTTGGACAGTGGAGAAGAACGAATTGATACGAGTGGTCAAGCCTGTTGCTAGTCCATATACGGATCAGAATGTTAAAATGAATTACCAGAGTCGATACGAGACCCGCCTTCAAAGACACTGGATGAACTGGTCCCATTGAAAGGAAGCCATTTCTCGTTCTGGCTCGCTCCCTCGGTCTCCTGTTTTTTTTACGCGTTCATTCATCACATACGTTAGGTGAGACCGAATACTCCGTCTCTCTTTCATTCTCTCTTCAAGACCTGAAGAGATTTTGTGATTGAACAAAACATATTTGTTAAATTAATGCCACGTTAAAAAGTTTAAGTGATAACTTTCTCTTTCTTTATGTTAAATTCGAACAGACATTTAATTTCTTCTTCCACGATTTTTTAACTTCGCGCTAACGTATCTTTTCCTTGATCTTCCCCGGCATGTTATCTCGAAATAAGTTACTTTTCTGACTGAACAAGCAAATCCGAGCACTGAAATATAGCACAGTTTTCCTTATCTGCGATGCAACGCTCGCGAATTTTTATCTCTTACAATTAGATTTATGATATAGTAAGTCTCGACGATCGGTTGGACGTCCGGTCAAACAAATGAGCGAGCAATATTCCTCGATTGGTTTCGAGAATTTTGTAAACGGGATTTATTTAAGTCCGAGCATTACTCTCCGTCTCGTAAGCCAAAGGACGCGAAGTGAGAGGGAGAGGAAGGGGAGGAAGAGAGTGAATCATAAACTGTAGATTGCGCCGATTTCCTGTGCCGCACGATCGAGAAATCGGCGCGGTAAATCGCCCATAATTCCACCCACGTGTCTATGTCGCATCGAGCAATTCATCAAACCAATCCGGTACTTACGTCTCGTCCAACGACCAGTCGGCGGTTGAGATAAGCGTACAAGACGAGCCGATATGAATACCTACGTTATATGCCGGCGCATATAAGCGGCCCTTACTCCTTATAAAGACGCGCCTTCGAGCGAAGAGTAACGACCGTACGGACGGATCGAGATTCGATATAAAATCGAGCCTGCAATCGCCAGAGTATTTATGCCCTACGTTTCGCGTGGTATATCTTCGCTATCGCGCGAGAAGAAATATCACAATGATCTTCCCCGTCGTATCGATCGCCGACCGATTTAATGGAGAGCGCGATTTACGCGGGGATTGTGAGCGTTGGGAGAGAAAAAAGTATAGAAAAATGTACAAGAGTATTATAGCTTGTTATTACAGATCTTTTGCTAAAGCATTCTATCTCATAAAAAATATATATATATATATTAAATATAAAATAAACATAAAAAATATGTATAATTAAATAAAAGGCAGTTTCTTTCTTAAATGTGACTTATAAATTATAGACTTGTATATATATTAAATATTTGTTTTATAAAATTATTTTTAATTTCTATTTTTTAGGGCATGTATATATATATATGCCTTAAAAATCAAAATAAAAAATAATTTTATAAAACAAATACTTAAAAAATTTTAATAGAATTGTTAGAATAGAATTGTTTTATCGAATATAAAAAAAATGTCAAGTATTCGTTTTTTATAAAATACGGATAGAAGAGATGGAAGAGAATTAGTAAACGCGATCAGCTGATTGCGAGCTACGATAGATCGTGGACCAGTTGTCCGATCGTGTCGAACCTTTTTAAAAACCGGCCCATTGTTCTCGCCGAATATATCGTAGAGCGGGATAAAGTCGAAGAGAGAGAAAGAGAGAGAGAGAGAGAGAGAGAGAGGTACGCGCCGCACAGTCATGTTTGCAAGAAGCGGTCACGTGAATGAGAAGCTTCCATTCATACGAGCTCCCTTCAACTTACGCCTCGCCGCCGTCTACCGGGGATGCCGAGCGACAAGGGACTATGCGCGCGCGCGCTCACGTGCACGCACTCACGCACATGATGCACACTATCGTGTTGTCGTCCAAGTGCCGCTGCACACGTGATCACCATTGTCGATCGTCGCAAGGATGCGGACGCTACCGCGTTTTATTCTCCATCTTTTTTGCACCTCTCGTCGCGTCGATCGGCCACGATACTAGACACGCGTATTTCCAGGAACTTCGTGCACGCGACTGCTCTCATTCATCCGCTTCGCGAATCCAGAAGCGCGTCCATCAAGCTACTTGTTGGTTATGAATTAATATACGTTGCGTTGCATAAGTATTTCAATATTTCTTACATAGTCGGAAAATTCATGTCTTCTTGTGAAAAATATGCCGATTAAAATTTTTGTGTTAAATATTTGACACATTCATGTGTTAATTTAACTAATTTAACATATTGCTCTGTCGTGTTAATCGAACTCAGATATTAAAACAACTGAAAAAAAATGTAAAAATAATACAATGCGCACATATTTTTGATTTTACATAATAGATACGTTCCGTATTATTAATGACAAGATTTATCTATTAAAATTTACAGAAAAAAATGTTGATTTTATTTTACAATAGAAATAAAAGTGACTACAGACCATCAATAACATTTTCCCAAATTAATTTTATCATTAGAAATATGTTGATTTTACACAAAATTTATTTCAAATTACTATGAAGTTTGCATTCATTTTGTGTTGAAATATTAACATAGTATCAGTCTCACCATTTAACATATCCATATTATGTTAAATTAACACAAAGATTTATGTGCACTGTTTGCGATGACATGCGATATATGTATGCAATATACAGGGTACGGAAAAAATACCCTAAAATATCTTGAAGAGAATAGATTTTGGAGGAAAATGTTAAATACAAAAGTTTTTGGATATCGAAAGAGCTATCTGGTCAACTAGATTTTGAGCCCGGGGTCTAGTTTGGGCCCAGTAAGGCTTAAGTCGATTTTTTCAAGTAGGGACTCAATTTTTATCGCGGATTTAGATTCAGGACACGTTTTTACATCTGACATAACCGACAAAGATTTGGGTCCGAGATTCCTTTCTGGCCCAATGTGGACCTTGCGCTCCAAAATCTATTTCGCCTTCTTTTAAGCAGAAAATCGTCCTAGACATCGACACGCGACGAAAAATAGGAATTTTTATCGAAAAACTTGATTTGGGCCTCATTGGGCCCAAAAGGGGCCTCAACCCAAATGTTTGTCGGCTATATCAGATGTAAAAACGTGTCCTGAACCTAAATCCGTGATAAAAAATATGGGTTCCTACTTGAAAAAATCGACTTAGACTTTACTGGGCCCAAACTAGATCCCGGGCCCAAAATCTAGTTGACCAGTCAGATAGCTTTTTCGATACCCAAAAACTTTTGTATTTAACATTTCCCTTCAAAACCTATTCCCTTCGAGATATTTCAGGGTTCCGGTATTTTTTTTGCATCCTGTATATATGTTAAATTTAAGCCAAATTTTCCAACTGTATAAATACTTTTTCTAGAAAGATTTTCACAGTGGAAGTTTTAACTTAATCTCTTCTCTTTCTCTCTCTCTCTCTCTCTTTTATTTCCTGGGACGTCCAAAAATTACCTCAAATGTGCAAGTAATTCTAAATATTATGCTATCGCAATGGATGAACACATATATTTAGTGTCATAAATATAAATTTGTATCAATTTTGATATACTCGAAAAGTGTGCATTGTGTTTAAATATTCGTACAATTTTGCGTATGTTAGTATTTAAACGTTTGATAAAGCATTATCTTCAGCGAGCATATTTGACGGTTCTTCCTGTAAAGATATGGCTATCATTACTCAATACTGAAGAGAATGCTGTCAACCATCAATATCAAGTAAACAAACTGTGTGTACATATATATGATTACTACGATATTCTAGAAAAAGAAGCTAGCGGAGAATAATGCATAAATAAGGTATATATATTTACACACGTGCCAAATATATATACCATATTTGATAATAATATCATATATTATTAATGATAATATAATCTTAAAATTTTCTCAAAATAATAAATCATATAATATTAATATCAGTTTATATACTGGTTTATATTATGGCAATTATAATACATTTAATAAAAAAAAAAACATGCTGGAACTAACGATTAATCAGAAAAATAAAAAGTCTCGTTCACCGACGATGGATCTTTTGTTGTAATCCCATCAAGCGTGACATAAGTTTAGAATCGCCAAAAAATTACAAATATTGTAAGAAGTTAGCCAGAAAGGAAGAACGTTTAAACCGAAAACGATAAAAAGAATACCCGTTCGCGAGAAGAATAGCGTCAGCCAAGCGGCAAATAAAACTATGTATTTTGCTCATCGTTGCTACACTTATTCTCTCAGCACAAATTTACTATTATTAATATCATATTATTATTAACAAGTTTACTATATTATTAAATGTATCAAAAATCATTTTTAATTATATTACTTGTGAGAAATATCTGTATGTACCGGATACAATCCATAACAATCGATGAAAGATTAATACTAAATTATGAAACCTATTTAAAAAAATTGACTAATCTAGTACCGTTTACTGATACATGATTTTATAATCGAATAGAACTTTTTTGGCAATTAGAGATTATTTTGTAATTCGTGAAATATAACCACGAACGCAGAAATGCGTCAAAATAAAAAACACGACAAACTCATGCGACCAACACTTTTACATATCTCGAAACGCGCAGCTTATGATTCGCAGCTTAATTAAGTACGCACTTTGTACGTGCTTCCATCGGTGCTACAGTTCATAAATTAACAGGTTCACTCGCACGATCGCACAGGCTATCTGATATATCAGCACCAATTATTCCGCAGCTGTTCCTCTGTCTTGCTTTTGAAACACTGTACTTTCTAAAACGATCAATATTCGACCGTACGTCCATGAGAATCGTGCAATTTACGGATTATTCCGCGCACATTACATCGCAAACTGATATTGCACCTTCTCGTTAGCTCATATTTATTCGCGGAACACCTAAATTGATTGCAAGGATCATTCTATGTAAAGTTGCATATGCCTCCAAATAGAAGATAAATATGGAAGACTCAGCAGAGGCATTTTTTTGTTTATAAAATTCATATTTTTTATGTCATGATTTTATCGTAAAAATAAGAAGAGATATCATCTGTGTTATTTCTGAATATACATGTATCAAGAAAGTAAGTGTAATCAAGAAAATTCGTGTGACTTTGGTTGAGATATATATATTAATGTATATAATTTATATACTGTTACTAATTATATTAATTTTATTAAATATATTAAT
>NW_021849121.1:634024-639493 GCF_003651465.1 Formica exsecta | reverse complement strand
CGATCACATTGACTTGGCCTTGAAAAGGTCACTCAAGGTCAAGTTCATATTTTCATCATGTGTCCCCCTCTGAACCCTACAACTTTTGTATAAAACTTTTTTTTCATCTTGCTTACTTTACGAGATATTTGCGTGCGTTGATTAAAATGACTCACCCTGTATATATATATATTATGTATACAAATATAAGATATACATAATTTATATTGAGATTTTGTAGATATTCGGTGTTTTTGATACTATTTTACTGGACTATAAAATTTTATAATGTAATAAGGCAACGAATATAAAAAAAAATAAATGAATTGTAAACTGGAAGCCATCCTAAGCTGAAAGACAAAAATTAATAAATACAATACAATATAAGATATATATCTCAAGTTATCTGATATTATGCATATAATATCTTTATTGCAAAACTATTTTTATAGTGCAATGTACAGCATAATATAATACAATGACTTTTCGTCATTCAAGTACTTTCGTCCATTACGAAGTCAGGGAACGTCAAATAACACTTTGCACCTCATTATACCGACATCCACGTGTCATTTTGATCGTCGTAAATTTCCTGGCATTGCGATATCGTGTCATTCGTGTTTATATAATCTTTAGAGGACCGTCTACGCATCGTAGGACAGAATCGGAACCGGCAATTAGGGCGCATCAATTTAAAGAGCCTCGTTGCTCTCTCAGATACTTACGCACGCGTGCGCGAGACTATAATCAATTCTCATTTATGCGCACGCTTTAACGTGTGTGCTCGTTCGAGGGACCACCGTTTTTAAGAAAGTTATCATAAATTATCCCGGATCTCGGATGTGTCTTATATGTCCCGTAAGTCGTAACTTTTTCCTTCTACAAACGAATCACGCTTTCGAGAAACATAGAGCGATAAATAAACATGCAATGATAATCGACCACCCACGCGTAAAAATTAAAGTATATTAATTTGTGAAAGATTCACACGCACATATAGATATATGCGTTATTAAACATTATTGTGTCAAGAGAAAAGATATCCACACAATATATGTCTTGAATTCTATTTTAATAACTGTTAAATCTTAAATTGCATTAAAAATTGAAATTTAATTAAAAACATGCACTAAAAATTTGGACAAAGATAAAAATTGAAGATTATAAATTGAAGAGAAGAAAAGAGACTTGAGAGATGAATGTAGTTTTCGTATCTCCAATAGCTATACGTATATTGACTATGATTTTAGCCACGCGATAAAAAAATGAGATAATTATCAAAAAAAATCTAAGGATATTTTAATGCTTTGCAAAGTGTTAATATTCTATGACATTCTACAAAATCGCACAAATTACGATAAATAAAGATTGAAGAAAAAAATGAACATTATACACAATATTATAAGACATTAAACTGTTAACTGCAGCTGTAGATCGCACTCATTGTGTAACTCAGATTGAACGATCTTTACAATCTTCAATCGTAATGCGATTTTCATCTTAATCTTTAATTGTATAATCGGACACGAGGCTTACAATCATCGTTACGTACGTATATTGTTGTAGAATTTGTGTTTTCTTGTTAAAAAATATGCCGATTAAAATTTTTCTTTAAATATTTAACACATTCATATGTTAATTTAACATATTGCCATTGTGTCAATTGAACTCAAATGTTAAATTATTAAAACAACTAAAAAAAATGTAAAAATAACGCAATGTGTACATATTTTTACTTTTATACAATAGATATGTTCCGTATTATTCCGGATTTATCTATTAAAATTTACAGAAAAAAAATGTTGATTTTATTCTACAATAGGAGTGAGAGTGATTATCGACCATCAATAACATTTTACAAGTTAATTTTATCATTAAAAATATGTTTCTTTGCGCTACTTTTTATGTTTGCATTTGTAATGTTTGCACTACGAATGTTGTTTACTCAAAGACCACCGAAAGATTGTTTTTCCAAGTTTCTGCTTTTTTCGTTGTTTTGAGCTTATTTCCTTTTGAACGCCTTATCAGAATTAAATGAAATTGATGTAATTTAGTTTGTTATTTAATTACCCATCAGATTTATTTCGTTACTTTTTTCAAATTAATGAAGGTTTTTGAAGTTATTTTTAAAAATCATCAAAAAAACGTGATTTTTCGAAATTTATTAGCTATTTTTAACGTGTTTCTGGACCTATGTTTATAGAAACTTTTTTGTTCCAAATTCTCAATTTCCTATAAGCCCATGAAGTTTCATTGATCTGATCTGGAACACCCTATATATTCAGATACCAATAAAAATAATTAATATTATTTTTATTCCACAAATTAATTTAAAAGATAATAAAAAGTGATAAGAAATGCGATGTTGATTCTACACAAAATTTAATTCAAATTACTACAAAATTTGTATTCATTTTGTATTAAAATATTAACATAATATTAGTGTCACCATTTAACATATCCATATTATGTTAAATTAACACAACCATAACAAAATGTATGTGGACCGTTTGGGACATGCGATATATGTTAAATTTAAGTCAAATTTTCCAACAGTCTATATATATACGTGCAAGTCGAGTAACATCAGATGTGCACCGGCTAACAGTGTACATTGACAGCGAAAAAAGCGAACGATTTCGCCGGGCATCACTCTTCCCCTCCACGAAATGACTTCATCCACGATTCCAAGGACTTTGCCGTGAAGGAAGAGGCAAAAACCAGGTAGTAATCGCGGAGAGGAATGCGCGGTAAGGTCGAAATAATAGTCGGCGCGCCGCGAGAAGACGCGACGAAGACCGGTGTGTGATGGTGCACGTTTTAATGCGAATGTAACGTATGTAACTGGCAACTGCAAAGAGCCGGCCGATACTCGGCAAAAGACGCAAGTAAACTCTCTCTCTCTCAAGGAGAGACAGACGCGCGCGTTAAGAGATTATGCTAATGCCCCGTGTACGGTCGAGAGATCGCTATCCCCGATACTTAACCCAAAGACCTCATCGTCGACTACGACGAGACTGCAGTCCCGCGGCGAGTGGCGCGCGTTAAATTCCTGCGGGTTATTTCTGCGCGGTTATGAGCTCTCCGAGCTCTCCGCGGATGTTACGAAGGCCCCGGCGATTAATTGCGCCGCAGCGAGCGAACGCGCGAGTTTCCATTTTCGATGTGAATAAGCTCGATCTTGACCTTCCCTGCTCAACTCGACGATTATTCCTTTGTTAGGCTTGAGACTGTCGTCGCATTAGGGCGAATGCATGTATACGAGATAATCTATACATTGTGTATGTACGTAGCAATAAAGATGATTAAGAATTTTTTCATCGAGAATGCATCTCCCGTTCTTCTATGATCTTTATTACGGAGAAATGCAAAATATTGTTATCGATATAAAATATATCGAGTACATTTTTTTATAACCAAGATTTATACTGGCAATGAGTTCTACCGACATCATTCCAATAATTTCAATTATTTGCGATGCTTAACGTTTTTGATTTGAATTATCTTTGGCATAAAACAGAATAATCCAAAAAGTGTCTAAATTATAATTTTCCGATATTTAATTTCAAATATATTTGATCTCTGAATAGATTTATGTTTAAATGTATGTGTGTGAGTGTGTGTGAGATTTCTCGGAGCTTAAAATTTGAATTTTGATATCTTTTTGCTTGTAGAAAAAATGAATTAGACAAAAAGATATTAATTTCAATGAAATTTTTTCTTTTTTTTTCCAAGATATATATTCAGATACCAATAAAAATAATTAATATTATTTTTTTTCAACAAATTAATAAAAAAAATCTAAGAAAGTGATAAGGAATGCAAGAGAGATACCTATTATCTTCAATTATGTCATCAATTATAGATTAATTACACAGATGCTTAACATTAAAAATTTAAAACTTGAGACACGCGACAATTCTTTTTAATGTTTTTTCTCGATCTTTTGACTCCTGGGTCAACTCGCAGATTTTTCGATATTCTTGTTCGCATTTTCTCGCACAACGATTAATGAACGGCGCGCTCACATTAATTTGAAATTCGCCAATGGACAATATTTCGCGACCCGAACTGTTTTTGCATAGCGTCGGACCGATCGCGACAAACGACGCACAAACCGCCGATCGTAATGATCTTTTCCAGGGATCGTAAATTACACCGGCCATTCTCATTCCGTTCGCGGTTATGAGAGTACGAGCCCCAGAGATATGCGCCGGTCGATACTTACGCGTCCATTGTGCGTATTAGTCTTGATGACATAATAGCGTCTGCAGGCTCGATCGAATTCTTGCTCGCGATAATGACAAATGTCTTCATCGCTAGCTCATGAAATGACCAATATCCACGTATTTGGCACGCTTTTTAGATACAGGAAAGTATGTAATTTCAAATTCAAAATTTGCCCGCCAATTGATTTATCTCTTTTTTTTTCAGTAATGTCTTGAAATAGTTGAATTACGTATTTGTGTCAAATAGAAATTTGTAATAGTACATATTTTTATGAGATTAATATATGTGTATACTGTTGAAAAATTTGTGTTTTCTTCTTAAAAAATATGTCGGTTAAAACTTTTATTAATTGAACTCAGATGTTAAATTATTAAAAGAATTGAAAAAAGTGTAAAAATAACACAATGTACATACATTTTTAATTTTACACAATAAATATGTTCCGTATTATTAGCGACAGGATTTATGTGTTAAAATTTACAGAAAAAAATATTTATTTTATTTTATAATAAGAGTGAGAGTGACTACAGATCGTCAATAACGGTTTTTTTTCTAAATTAATTTTATCATTAGAAATATGTTTTTACATAATAAAATTTATTTCAGATCACTATGAAGTTCGGATTCATTTTGTGTTGAGATATTAACATAGTATTAGTGTCATCATTTATATCTATATTATGTTGAATTAATACAAAAATGTGGATCGTTTGGGACATGCTATATACGTTAAATTTAAGCCAAATTTTTCAACTATTTATTTTTACGAGATTAATATAAGTGTATATGTATGTAAGGAATAATAATTTTCAAAATAACCTGTTCTAAGTAGGCCTCGATACGGAGGATTTAGGAGAGACACATTTCTTTCGGCGTTGACGCGAACACGCGATGCCGGATACGATCGAATTTCACGGAACACGCCGCATAATCGAGATATGACTCACAATCACGGTGATTTCAACGACTCGCTTCATCGTAATGCAAAACGACGGAAATAATATCTCTTTATGCAGAATATTACGATTCTTGGAAAACGATGTATGTATACTCCATTTAATCGCATTGATAAATATTAAAGTAGGGAGTAGGAGCCGCTACAGATATATCGCTCTAATAATATAATCGCTCACCATCGGGTAGGAATCCATAACGAGCCTCGTCAAGGTGTTGCCCGCCTGCGAATGGAGGCCGCTTATTCTTCCTCCGTGTCTCGCTATTCTCGACAGGCTGATCGGTTGACGGCGCGTGCACTCTTCC